>NC_136420.1:289635740-289925740 GCF_052625555.1 Lactuca saligna | reverse complement strand
GACGGTCCAATAGTTTCGTTTTGTTGCGATTTTAGTCCAAAAATTTTTAAAACATTTTATAATGACGGATTTGCCCTTGGTATTTTCCCTTTTTATTTTTTTTATTACAGAAATCAAAAAAGGAAAAAGAAAATCTCTCTCTCTCTCTCTCTCTGTCTCTCTCTCTCTCTCTCTCTCCCTAGAACATTACCCAAGAACTTTACAATGGAAAATGCCCTAAAAATCCGAATTATTAAAAGATAATAATACAAAAATTTTATTTGCATTCTTGAATCGATCTAGATGGATAAAAGGGAAAGGGCTTTTTGTGCCCGTGTTCGATGTTTGATCGGGTGATATAAACGCCGAACGAACCACAATAAACACGAAGGAAACAGGAATGAAATCAAACATTAGCCTCCGCTTGATGACCGATCGTGAAGAAGATGAAGCGCCTCCAGCTCATGATGGGACCGGAGAAAATGAAGAATCGTAAGAAATCTTAAGTAACATTTCGATTGAGGGGTGTGGCTCGACGGTGGATGGTGATTCGCGAGGGGAAGGGAAGAAGACTCGCAAGCGGCTAATCCCGGTGATCCAACTTCGATTGATAGCAACGAGGGAGCTCGTCGGTGGGTATAACGTGGTCGTCAACCATGGAACGGGTGAGCGAACAGGATGGGTAAGGCAGTAATAAGGGTCGATTTCCTGCGAAATCTTTGTTTTTGGAAAATTGAGGAGGACCAAGAGAAGGAAAGGGAAGGCAGTTAAGCTTCTCTCTTCCTGTTCTGATAACAAGGTGCGATGCGGAAGGGAAAACCAGTTAAGCTAAGAGAGCAGCATCATCTGCACAAGTGGTGTGTTTGGCAGTGGAGCTCAACGAGAAGAAAGGCAGGTGCGATGGGGGGTGTTCGGCGCTGTTGTTTACTCGACAATCATAGGTTTCCTTTCATCTCTCTTCTTTTTTACTTTGATTGTAGATCCATGGGGTTTAGTCAATAGATTTAGGTTAAGATGAGTGTTTGTTGATTGATTGTTGACAGAAATGGATAAATGGAATGAATGAGTGAGGCTAATCTTTTACAGGAAATCGATGGATGTATGTTTGTTTTGCTTGATAGAATCGATGGGGTGTAAATCACTAAGTTTAGGTTTGTGTTTTGGTTGCTTGAAATTGTCATGGAAAGAAGATGAAGCATTATATTTCTCATTTGCAGGTATACATGAAAAGAACAAGAATGCTCTTGTGTTCTTGGCTGGGAACGAATGCAGAAAGGGAAGAACAAGGATATGTGTTGATTGTATTGGTTGATATGTGTTGATTGTATTGGTTTATGAAAGAGAGAGAGAGAGAGATTTTATTTTTGTTTTATTTTTAATTGTTCTTTAATTGTTGTAATAAAAGAAAATTAGAAAATAAAATAATAAGGGGCAAATCCGTCATCATAAAAAAGTTTATTGGAAATTAGACTAAAATCGCAACAAAACGAAACTATTGGACCATCCTTGCAAGCCAAACCCGTTTTGGGCCAAAGTTGCTAGTTTTGACATACCACAGGAACCATTCTTGCAATTTTGTCTTAAAGAATAAAACTAAAAATACTTTCAAAACGGGAAAGAAAACATCAAAATCTAACAATGATTAATACATTCTAAAAGAATAATGTGGTCCATTTCAATTTGTGGTCCGTTCTTCAAGCATCAATATTGTGATTCCAACAGAATTAGAATTCGTGATTCCATTCCAATAGAATTGGAATCTCAACAATATCATCAACTGAATCATCTACATAAACATACTTGATACCTTTTCAAAATTCAACCTTGTCAAGATCTTGCAATGTCCACATAAATGGTGTGTTAAATCAGAAAGAAAAAAAAAAAACATAAATTGAAATATGAATCAATTCATAAAATGCAGCCAAAAAGCTGCTCATTCTGAAAAGTATATTAGTCCTAAATAAAATTAAACCACTAAAGGATGTCATTTATGAATTAGAAATAAAAAAAATCAAATCCCTAGCTTTCAACAATTAAACCAAAACCAAAGCTATACATAAAAAACTTATACCCAATCACACACAAAGG
Organism: Lactuca saligna; assembly: GCF_052625555.1. NCBI lineage: Eukaryota > Viridiplantae > Streptophyta > Magnoliopsida > Asterales > Asteraceae > Lactuca > Lactuca saligna. Next base: position 289,923,673 of record NC_136420.1, on the reverse strand, counting down.
AAAGATTATAACCACACACAAAAAGAAAAAAAAAATCGAATCACTTTTGTGTTTCTTCTTCTTCTACGTTTTCTATCAAACGATCAAACCAAACACAAATTCCTCCCTTTGATTTCTATAAAACATTCAAACAAAAACAAAAAGGGAAAAGAACCTGTTAACAATCGGAAACAACACCTCATCGGTTTCCCAGCAAGCCAAACACACCACCTGTTACTGACTTTCTTCACCCCTCATTGCTGTCAAACAATTAACTCTAAACACCCCCTACAGTTGCTTCTTCCTTTTTCGTGTAAGCACAATAAGCATCTAGTAAATGCATTGCATTTAAGGTTTTGAATCTACGTGATATTCAGTTCAGAATCCTACTTTTATACATACATTTAAGACCACAAAAGAGTTTCAAGAAAGCAATGATCAACACAGTTACACAGCCCCCCCCCCCCCCCCCCCCTATGTCTTAGGCATTTAAGAGAATAAAGCAGGACTTCAAAGCAAAGTTATGGAAAAAATCAACATACTAAACTGAAAACAAACTGATAGACATGGTTTTTGATTCCAATATGTCTCAAAATTTGAATGTGAAACAATACATAATCAAGAATTCCAACTTTTTCTTTTGTATATCTTAGTCATTACAGATCAAATAAAAAGTATAAATCAAGCTCCTTGATTTAAAACCCTAATTTGGTGCGGCGCCAGTGCCTGTGTTTAGCATTGTACCTAATAGTGTTGTCAGTGCGCATACGGATCCAATGAGGAATAGGCATGTTCTGCCTCATCTTCTTAGCTAGGTTCTCCACTGTTGTTGACAGTAGCCACCACTGATCACCACATCGCTGCCTGCTTCTGTTCGTCTTTCCTTTATGATCAGATGAAGACAAAGACGAAGACTAAGGATCGAAGATCCTTTTCCCCTATTTAACGTGACACCGACTTTGGTTACAGAACTGGAGAAACGAATTGGGATGCAGCTAGAATCCTATGGAGGATTTTTCAAAGTGACGACGGTGGTAATTAAAATGGGATAAATTAGGTTAAAATCAACTAGCATAATTATAGGAAAGTATTTGGGGAAGTTGTTTATAAAATTACCTAATTACCTTATTTATTTATTTATTTATATTTTAAATTTTGGTTGGTCCACATTGATGCATACAATAACGCAATAATTAGTTTAAACATTTAAACTTAGCTCTCTCTCTCTCTCTCTATATATATATATATATATATATATATATATATATATATATATATATATATATATATATATATATATATATATATATATATATATATTTGAAGAGTTAGTGTTTCGACTTTTATTAACTACTTCATTGATTAACTTTTTTTTTATAAATAAATTTAGTTAAACATTATTTTATAATTGATACCATATCGTAAATATAAAGTAGTTAAAAAGTTTTATATTGATATGTAATTATTAACAAATAAGGAATTCCAAGTTAATATAATAAAAAATAAATAATTTATCTTAAGCTATGTTATAGTTTTTTTGTTATATTTTTTTTTATTATGTCAATTATAGTATACTATTTTATCTTTGTGATAAAAATAACATAATCTAATATATCTTTGAATAAATAAGTTGAAAACATAACCTTGTTTTTTGGTTAGCAAAGTAAGTTTTTTGGTTACCAACAATATAAACAAATGATAATTTTTTTATAAAGATATAGTATTTATGACCTAACAATAAAATCAATATAACACCTCAAACTATAGAGTAAAATTTTCAAAATTTCAAACCAACCAAAACATCCCATTCATTTTCAAGAGTAATCATTTCATAAGTCTAGTAATAAATCATAGTAATAAAGTCATAGGTGGAGCATCTCAAAAACATAAATGTCGATGCGGTGTGATCGTGCCAGATTCTTGCCCTTGCTACCAAAAGTATCTGAAACATTTAAACTTCAAACTGTAAACACAAAACTTAGTGAGTTCCTCAAAATACCACATACCATAAAATTTAAGGGCCTAGCCCAACAATTATGTTTCATTCATACGGGACCAACCCGACATTCTTATATTCGGGTCCAACCCATTAAACATATAAATAGGCCTAGCACAATGGGTCCAACCCAACAAGCATACAAACAAACATGCAAGAATCATAGAGATAATTAACATAACATGACACATAGTATCCTATAATATAGTGAGAAGACTCACCTAAATAAAAAGTTGGATATTAATACTCTAAGCCATGTAGAACAAACTGCAAGAACCACCTATAACAATTACAGGTCACACCTCAGTCCACCGCCTAAAACCTCTAAGTTTGACCAAAAGTCAAACTGGTCAAATTCAATGATCAAAGTGAATGGTCAACCCTCACCGACTATCGCACCTCAATCCTTAGCCGCATTAAGGTGACTAAAAGAGAAAACAAACGCAGGACCTTTCGTCCACTGTGCCGTGGTCAGCCCCTGACGTGTCGTGATTCGTTTGACATTACAGTTTTCTCATTATGCTCTTAATTTGTTAAGTCCAAGTCTTATACTTTCCAAAAAGCTTTCAGACTTCCTTAAGGTCCATAAAAATCAGAACTTTATGAGCATGCATGTCTTATGCATGTCTTACACCAAAGTAGTTTTAAAATGGTAAAAGTATGGTCATAACCCCATGCATGGTACCAAATAGGGTTAGACTTTACATCAAAACCATAAACCTCTTGCGGAACACCAAGGGACCATAAAGATCTAATATTTATTTTGGAGTTTCCTAGAACCTTACTCATAATCCATAAAAAAGGCCAAATGCATATAAATCATAAGATCCATGAAGTAAGCACACAAAGATAGAGACTTGATCACATACAATGCCTAGAAGTGTACAAGAAGGAAAAATCCTCAAATCAAAGGATAATAACAACTTCAATAGAATTAGAACTTCCTTTCAAAGATTCACAATCACATGAACACACAAAGTTTGAAGAGAGAACAAGATGCTTGGAGGCTAGGATTCTTTGGAAGAATTAGATGTTGAGGGTGGAACAAAACCTAAGCCTTACTTTCTTTAAATAGGGCTCAAGGCCCGAGAACTACGTTTTTGAACTCAGATGGCAACGTTCCTCAGCTGACACCTAACCATGTTGCCACTTAAATGGCATGGTCCCTTCGTGGTGGATATCCACAACCGTGTCGCAGTCAGTCAACATCCCACAATTCAAGACATTAAAAATTAGACTTCACTAGAGTAATACCTGAAATTAGATGTTGTAATTAGTTAATTATAATTTAGATAGAAATGTGAAGAGTTATGAGAGTTTCAACTTTCATTAACTACGTAATTGATTAATATTTTTTTGTAAAACCTGTTTTATTACCAATTACTTCATAATGAATAATATAAATAAATTGAAAATGTTAATATTAATTTCTAATAATTAATAAAATGAAAAAATTCAAATGAATATGATAAATGATAAATAATTTATCAATAGTTTTAGGTAGAAATTTGAAGATTTAATTATAAGGCTTCAAATTTAAAAATATTAAAATCTAATAGTATAAATAACATTTTATTTTTGAAATCACCAACATCCTCTTTAATAAATAATCATCCTTAATAAATGAAGGTTTTTTTTGCCATATGTCAATCTCTTATGAGTTTTGATACTTATCATTTTGTGGTATTTTTAAAATAAATATTATCCACTTGTCAATTTTTGGTTTGTTTCAATTTTAAAATTAAAATAAAGTATATGTAAAGTATTAAATATCATATATATATATATATATATATATATATATATATATATATATATATATATATATATATATATATATATATATATATATATATATATATATATATATATATTAAATTGCAATAAATATGTTTTTTTCTTTTTTATTTTAAAGTTTTACATTAAAAATATTTTTTGTTTACACTTTAATGTTTAATATTTTTTTTAAATCAATCCGTGTAATATACGGGGCTCACACCTAATAATAAATAATAAAAAAATATCAAAGCTTATGTTATATGGAGATGGATACTATCATAATTGATTAAGAATACAAAAAAAGTTAAATAATGATCCAAATCATCAACTAATTAGATAATATTGGTTTTAAGTCGCAAAATAAGCATAAAATAGAATAATCTCATTGTGAAATTTGTTTCATACGCTAATGTTTTCTTTGTCGATAATGATTATATGTTTGCTTTTAGTTTACAAAATACAAAGAAAACCATTAAGTCACCCTAATAATATATAACAAACATTTAAATTTAAAACATTAACATAGTAAAATGATTCGAAGTGTAGCATTAAAAAAAACTCAAATCAAACACAAAAATTTTATATGTTGGTGTTTTTCTTTCTATATAGTTTCTCTCACACTCTATATGTGACTTGTGTTACTCAAACGATTGAACTCGTTTATAATAGGGTAAATAGTACAAAAAAATATTTTTTTACATAGAAATTCGATTTTGACACTGTGTGTGTGTTTTTTTTTTTTTTTGTTAATTTTAATACTGTGTTTTTCAATTTGTTACAATTCTAACCACTTGACCGGTTAACCAAGTTACATGATGATGTGTCAATTTTGATGACGTGACATGCTGACATGATATACTGACGTGTCAAAATTGATTTTTTTTTTCCACAAAAAATATTAAGTTTTCACATTTTCTCGATTTTGCCACTAAGTTTAATTTTTTATTTCAGTTTTGACACTATGTTTTTTTTGTTCCAATCGAATAACATTTATCAAATTTTGTTCAATTTTGTCTATTTTCCATTTGAAATCGTATAAATATATTTTTTTATTACATTTTAAACTGTATAAACATATTTTTTTCGTTTAAAAACCACATTTTTATTTAAATACAAGGTGTTTTTTTTTTCTTACATTCAAAACATTAGTTATATCATGAGAATCAAAATAACCATAAACTTCTAATAAGATGTAAATATTTGATGAGTTGCAAACTTGAAATCCGAGTTTTGATCGACTACACACCTCCAAACCTCCAAACACATTTTAAAGTTGTATATTTAATATAAAATACAATTTTTATATAACTAATACATATTTATACATAAAAATATGGTTTGAGTGTAAACAAAAAAAATGTATTTATACAAAACTATGTTTTTAAATGAAAAAAAAAACATATTTATACGGTTTAAATATATTAAAAATATTTATACGATTTCAAATAGAAAATTATCAACATTAAATAAAATTGGAAAAAATGATGTTCAATTTGGAACAAAAAAATATAGTGTTAAAGTTGAAAGAAAAAATTAAACTTTGTGTTAAAATCGAAAAAAATAAAAACTTAGTGTTTTTTGTGAGAAAAAAAAATCAATTTTGATACGTCAACATATCATGTCAGTATGTCACGTCATCAAAACTGACACGCCATCATGTAACCTGGTTAACCGATCAAGTGGTCAGAATTGTAAGAAATTGGAAAACACAGTGTCAAAATTGACACAAAAAAATACGGTGTCAAAATCGAATTTCTATATAAAAAAGTGTTTTTTGCCATTTACCTTTTATAATAAAACACAATTTTTTTTTTGTTAAAATACCGATAATTTTATACTTATAAATTATGTAATTTTAGTTTAAATATTAACTAATTAAGGTTTTGAGTAGTTGCCATTAATTAGTTGAGATACGAAGGATTATGGATGTTTTAAATTAATATTTGCAAGAATAAGAAATAAAGATATTCATTTATGTCTATATTCATTTGTATGACATAAGATGTATCTACACGAATAAAAAAAATAGTTTTACTTACCACGTTTCAGTACCACATGGCTTCTCAACTTTTTTTTCTCGCCTAGTCATCAAATTAGGATATTTATTTACATTAAAAAACTTTTAAAAAAAATATTTCTTTATTATCCCATATACCTACAATTATATTCCATATTAGTTTATAACCCGTAGGCACCACGGATTAAAAAGGTAAAAATAATTTTAATTAAATTATAAACTAATTATTGAGCAATGATAAAAAAAGTTAATAATTTAATAAATTAGGCAATAAATATTACAAATAAATTTTTTGTTGATGTGTTTGATATATGTAAAATGGAGGAGTGAATTAGTGGAATTTTAATTAATGAGGAAAAACCTTAAAATGACAAGTGACAAATAGTTAATTTAAAGCTTTAATTGATTGTCACGTGGCAAATGTGCTACTCTTTTATTAGGTAGAGAGATTTCATTTGGATTACAATATATTACTCTTAACATATTATTTGAAATTGATTTCAACATTACAATTAGGCCTGACAATTTTCAATACGATCTGTAATTCGATAAGAAATTGACATGAAGATAAATAGGTTTGGGTTGAGTTTTTCAACCCACCAACATGTCAATCCGTTTATAAAACGAGTTGTATATAAGTTTACAAAAAAATGGGTCGACCCGTGACCCATTTATGATTTTTTTATTAAAAAAGGTTATATATTTATCAAATGTTTTACGTGGGATACCTAAATACTAAATACTTAGTTTTCTAAAATGTTTAAGTTTTGACATATTTGCATGAATGTTTTTAATTTACATTTGGATCTTTAAAACTTAAGTTTTCTAAACTTCGGATGTATTTGCATCTTTTTAAAATGCTGGAAGTTATTCATGTTTTATTATTAATTTTATTTATGAAATCTAACCTTTGAATCCGAATTTAACCCACAAACCCACAAACCTGAATCTGACCACGAACCCACAAACCCGAATCTAACCCACCATCCTAGAAACCCGTATAAATAAATGGGTTGACGGGTCGTATAAAGGTTTATATTTCTTCTCGTCAACCTGTGACCTGTCAACCCATTATCTTTATAGTTAGATGAGTCGTGTTCATGTTGGTGTATTCTTATCCGCCAACTCACCAACTCGCGCTCCATCAACCCGAACACGACACGATTAACATACCTAATTCCAATCCTTATAATTCGACCAAGAGAATATTATATTAAATCAAACACAAAAGATACATAGGAATTGTTATTATACTTGATTTAAGCAACAAACATGACTGTTTCTTTGTTTAAAAGTTTTAATATTTTCAAATTATAGTCGACTATTACCGGAAAGTATTGATATCAATAGTCCCATAAACTAATATTATCCCAACCCAAATTTGAAATCAAACCATTTTTAAATATTGTCCTTCTATTTTTGTTTTTAAATTGGAACCATTAATGTATTGTGTAGAATGCTAATATGTTATTAGATATAGATAGTGTCACAACCGAATATTTTGGGTCAACAAAAGTTAAGCAAATCAAACGAAAGTCAAATAGTTAAGACATAAATCATAAATTATACATTGCTTTTAAGGTTCTCGGTAGGACCAAAAACCTTGGGATTTCGGTTTCACTAGGCCGAAATCACATACTTGGACCGAAATCACATATAATTTCGGTGGCCTAAAGAGGGTTCTCGGTTGGAGCTTGGACCGAAATCACCAAGTGATTTCGGTGGTGTTAGGCTGAAATCACATGTGATTTCGGTGGTACATGCCACTTGATTGGTGGATTCTTTTCCTAATGCCACTTGATTGGTGGATTCTTTTCCTAATGTGATATATTACAAATACCAATGCAAACATCGCATCACCCTCACCCCCCTATATATACAGAAAACCAAAAACTCCTACCCCATTTCTCAGTTACATCCCCAAAAACTCCTTCACTTTCTCTCAAAGAACGTGTTTCATACATCTTCATACATTTTCCCAAGAACATCTTCAAACATTTCTAGGAGACTAGTTCTTCAAGTTGATTCTTCCAAATTTGTTGTAAGTTTCTTTGTTAAATCTAGGTCTTATACAACACTTTCATGATTAGTTCATCTGATTTACACACAGTATTATGTGTTAAGAACTATTAGGATACGACTACCTTCAAGAGTTCTAAACTTAAAGATCATCACCTTCACCTCGTTATCCAACCACGAACACACCCAAGGTGAGTTCATACCCTTACCTTTTTCGAGATCTTCACTGTTTTATGGGGGAATACAAGTACAACATAAGAGAACTTGTGTTAAAATACAAAATAGTTAAATATGTTTTGTTACTCGTTATACAAAAATGCTAAATTCATGAAAAGCTTTATCTCCAAACCTGCGAACTTTTACATAAAAAGTTTTGTGCAAATACGTTCTGATTTTCTGACAATAATATATATATATATATATATATATATATATATATATATATATACACACACACACACACACACACACACACACACATAATGGGTACAAATTCGATTAGAATAATAAACTATATAAAAATAGTTTATAAGACTTTAACATTTTTGTAACATATTGAGCAAAAATGTATAATTATATAAATATACATATATAAGTATTTCAATCCATATTATTTTTATCATAGTAGAATGATAATAACACCTATAAGGGATTATTTTTTCAACGACATATTTTATAAACTATGGTAAATATAGTTTATAGGGAATACATACTATTTTTCACTTTTAGGACAAAGAAATAATTATTTAAATGTATAATTATTTTTACACTATGTAACAACTATTGGAAGGGCAATACTTTCAATTTACAAACAAAAAGGGGTTTTCATTACACTATACGTAAACCGATTGATACAATTTTGTGAGACATTTGGCTTCACCGTACTTTCTAGAGTACATACTAAAGTCATGTATTATAACCAGAGTCTCTTGTAAGGAGAACGTGACAATTATGTATAGATCTATACGGGACTAACAATCTCACAGCTAAATTGTTACCTACAGTTAGATTGGCAGGTATGGGGTGACAAATGTCGTAATATTCTGATGCCCGAAGAACGTCGTAACAGGCCACTAGTCACTAGCATGGTTATAATAATTCACATGGGGTATTAACAATACATTTGGTTTACCGGGCTAATATACACTATTTCCAATCGGTTTTATATAATGATAAAACTACATGATACTATTTTCCAGTACAGTACTTATACATACCGGTCTTAGGTTGTCTAAGACTACAATTCATTTTAAAGGAAAAATATTGGATTTTCTAGGAACACACTCTATCACGATACAAGGAAGCACACTATCTTCAAACAGTTTTATATAATTATAAAACTACATTATATTATTTTCTAGTACAATTTAACTAGCATTTCTATAAACAAACATACAAATGGTTTTATTCAAATAAAACGACATTACACTATTTTACAGTACAATACAAGAGACATTTCTGGGAACATACATTCAAATAGTTTTATATGGATTAAAAACTATAAATTACTACTTTGAGTATACAAATACTTACCCGTACCGGTCTTAGGGTTACTAAGACCATAGTTCATTTTAAAGGAAATATTGGATTTTCTGGAAGTACACTCTATCATTTTACAAAAAAAAAAAAAAAAAAAAAAAAAAAAAAAAAAGAAGATAGATTTTTCTCATACAAAACACTTATGAACTTACCAACTTAATTGTTGACACTTTTCAAAACTACTTGTATTCTTAGGAAATTAGTAAACAGATACTCATAAGGATTTCGAAGATTGGGCATAGCAACGTCACATCGCATATTTTTGTCACATGTATTTGGCAATCAAACAAACAACGATTCGTTTTCTAGGCTCATTAGGGACCTTGAAATCCTGGAACTCGGCGAGTGTATGAGCGGACTCGGCGAGTTCAAGGCACTGTCCCAACCACATGAAGACGGACTTGACGAGTTCAAGGGGAACTCAACAAGTCATAAAATGAGACCCTTCATACGGATGAAGATGAACTCGACGAGTTCAAGGATGAACTTGGTGAGTCGGTTGAAGAAGGTTTGATGTGTTGTTGAAGGCAAACTCGTCAAGCTCATGCTAGACTCGACGAGTAGGCACAGAGGTGTAGATTTTTGTGGACGAGGGGACTCGACGAGTTGGTGAACCAACTCGGCCAGTCTAGTCAACCAGATGTTGACTTTGACCAAGGTTTTGACTTTGACTTTGACTTGTAATTTAGTGACCCTTGTAAGGGTTATGAGTATGTATTGGTAATATAGAAAGGATGTTGCGTACGGATTGAGGAGTCGAGAATAGTATATTTTCACATCGAGGATAGTGCAGACACTACATGATATCGATGTGAGTTACCTTCTAGTAGAAATGGGTCTAAGGCACTAAGGCTGGCCCATTAGCAGGGGTACATAGTAAATATGTTTGTTTTTATGATTATCGTCTGGTATGTTCAATCTATTATATTATGTGCTAGGATGCTATGATATATGTGTAGTATTGGTAAGGGTGAAATAGTCCCCAATTACTGGTTAAAAGATATCGAGGGGGAGTTTAGCTCCAGGTTACCGATTGAAAGATACCGAAGGAGAGGTTAGCTCTCGGTTACCGGTTGAAAGATACCGAAGGGGAGGTTAATTCTTGGCTACCGGTATAAAGATACCGAGGAATAGGCACTATTATGTGGTATATGGTATGATCGAGGAACTCACTAAGCTTTGTGCTTACGGTTTTCAGTTTTGGTTTCAGGTACCTCTTCATCTAAGGGGAAGGAGATGCTAGGGTAGCAGCGCATCGCACACACATGATTATGCATTTGAGAACCCTGGGGTTGTACTATGATATTATACTATTTGACATTTTGGTTTTTGAGACATGTAACTATGGAATTGTTGTTTGATGTGATATCAGTAATGTTTTTCCTCAAACAATTTTACAAGTAATATAATTAAAAACAAAAAAGTCTCGTTTTTTGGGAGGTTACAAGCTAGTATCAGAGCCTTGGTTTGAGGGATTTGGGCACACCTTCAGGGGTGTATGGACTCAAATTGAGGGCTTGAAAGGTTTCTACAAGAAAACATTTTTCTAAAATATAAAACAAGGAGTTTTTGGGAAAGAACAAGGTGTGTGATGCATGCGACCGACCGAGCTCAAGTAAGTTTTCCCCAAGATACCGATACATGATATTGTATGAGAATTGCATGCTAGACTAGGGCTAAGGATCTAGGGAGGATGCTTGTATGCTTTTTATGTGATTATGAGAACTGCATGATAGATTAGGGTTAAGGATCTACTAAGGATGTCTTATATGCCTATTGTATGAGTTTATTGAGCCATATGTTAGGGATGTTTAGTCAGCAGTATGGTAGCCTAGTTAGGTTATGCTTGGTTTGGTTACTCGATGAACAAATGTTGCTTGCTTGGTGCGTATATGGGTTCTATCTAGCTTTAACTAACTAGTAAGAGAATATGTAATAGTATTCGCAACCTAGTTAGGGAGAGATGTTAGGGACTCCTTGTGCAACTAATGGCGGAGAGTAGGTCAGAGAGTGCCCTAGGACAAGCCTAGGATGAGATTAGTTTGGGAAGCAGTATTAGTAGAAGGGACTTAGTGAAGTCGAAGCAATCCTTGATGAAAGTACGGATAGATGAGGAAGGTAGTATGGGCCCGTACTACTAGAAACAGAGGATCTATACTCGAATCAAGGAGGGCTAAGATGGAACCAGGAAACTTGGGGAGTGTGTGAGGCCTCTCGATATTATGTATGACCCTGATGTTTATGTGTTTTATTTCAGAATAGTGATTACGTGTCATGGAGAAGGAGGTTCAAGGTATGGATTAGGATCAGGCTCGGGTGCGGGATCCAAGCAGGTTGATGACTGGCTATGCGAGTTCATCGCGTCTGAGATCACGAAAGGTATCCTTGAGGTGCACCCAGTCATTTTAGGGTCGATCAAGGAAGGGATTATTGAGATGATGGAGGATCACCTCCGGACATTCAGGAGTGACTTGGTGTCCATCCAGGCAGGGACGTACACACTGTCCTTCAAGGACTTCAGGGGGAGTGGTGCACCAGACTTTCATGGGGCGAAGGACCCCATAGATGCTAGGAGATGGATCGTAGACATCGAGTCTGCGCAGTTGAAGAGCTTCTACCCGGAAGGGTCAAAGGTTCGCTTTTTTTGTGGGTTGTTTGAGTGATAGAGCTAGGGATTGGTGGGAGTTGGTTGGGGACTCACTGGGAGCCCCAACTATCGAGGCTATGACTTGGTCAGACTTTATGACCTGGTTCAGGGCTGAGTATGCGCCAGCTGTGGAGCTTCAGCAGCTGGCCAGGGAGTTCATTGATATGAGCCAGACGACTGAGACCACGGAAGAGATCACTGCCAAGTTTCGGGAGAGGGCATTGTTGGTTCCCCAGTATGTGGCGCACGACGAGATGCGGAAAACCTGCTATCATGACATGTTGAGGGCTGATATTCAGGAGCATGTCAGCTACTCAGCTTGCCCGCCTCTGGATTCTATGATTTCCAGGGCGAGGGAGAGGGGGATTGATTTGGAGCACATTCGAAAGAGGCAGGCAGGGGAGGGACAGGTGATAGGGGTTTCTGAGAAGAAACCCATGGGATTCGACTCTTGGTCGAAGGGCCAGCAGGGCCGGAGCCATTATGGGAAATGCATCAGGTCACATGAGGGAGTTTGCCAAATTGGGTCGAGATTAGGCTGCTACAAGTGTGGCAAGACTGGGCACTTTGGCAGGGATTGTACTGCCCATGCCACCACTATTCAGATATTAGAACTGGTTTTCTTTCATTGCAATAAGAGGGGCCATAAAAGGCCAACTACCCCAGGTTGACAGCAGCAAAATCGCCAGTGGTGGCGCCAACTTTAGTGACTACTCGGGTTACGGATGGCCGGTAGGTCAAGTCAGAGGCTCCAATGGTGAGGAGTCGAGCTTTCCAGTTGACAGTCGAAGAGGCACGTGTCACACTCGATGTGATAACGGGTATGGTTTCTTTTCTCTAACTTTTCTTATATGTCGCTTGTGATATTTATATGTCATGTTATATGTTTTGGTTAGGATTGTTCCATGTGAATGGTATCCCAGTTCAGGTGTTGTTTGATTCGGGTGCTACCCGATTATTTGTCTTTCTTCGGCTTAGTAAGAGGTTCCCTTAGCCTTCGGGCATGTTGGACTTCCTTCTAGAGGTTGAGATTGCAGATGACCGATCAGTCCAAGTGGCAGAGGTTTTCAGGGATTGTTTTTTGAGGTTGTTCGAGGAGCGCTACTTGGTAGACTTGGTTCCCATACCATTGCAGGGGAACAAGTTTATTACAGGCATGGATGGTTGAGCCCCAATGGGGCAGTGATCGACTGTGCACAACAGTTGGTCCAGGTCAGGACCCCAAGTGGGGGAGAGCTGGTGATTCAGGGCGAGAGGCCACAGCGTGGACCAGCTTTATGTTCAGCAGCGAGAGCTAGGCACTAAATACGCAGATGTATTCCCAGAGGGGCTGCCTGGGATGCCTCCGGAGAGGCTGAACTCATAGAGTAAACTCAACATTATGCGGGAGCTTTAGTGATCTACTCGACGAGTTAGGGGACCGACTCGACGAGTAGAAGCTGTCTGGATGAAACCCTAATATTTAGGGTTTGTACCCTATTTAAACAACTTATCTCACCCCAAAATAGCCCCCATCGCTCCTCCCAACCCAAAGATACCCTAACTCGAAACCCTAAGCCTTTATTGAGTGTTCTTGAGCCATTTTCATGCATATTTGGTGGTTGTGAAGCTTGAGAAAGGAGAAGGAAGCTTGGGAGATCAAGGGAGAGCAAGTAGATCCAGAAGTCTTGGCACATTTCCTGCTCATTTGAGGTATAAAGCTGATACCTTGGCTATTCACTACTTAGATATTGATTTGGGGCGATTTTCTACCTTTTCTAAGCTTTAGTGAAGCTATACTCGGATTTGTGTGTATATTTGGGGTTGTACTTCAGATTTGGAACCATTGAGGGTTCCCATGGCATAAAGGTGCCAACTTTATGGCACAGGAGACCCATGCAACATGTTAACCCCTTTTTATGGATTTTTGAGCCAAAACCCGATGCATGGACATCAAGTTCATAGATTTACGTATAATATGGACCCTAGGAGGTCAGATCTATGATTTTGATGCATTAAGATCGATTAAAATCAAATGTATTGTTTGGGACAAAGAGGGACTCGACGATTTGGGTTGTATTTCCCATCAAATCCTTCTGTTGATCGACTAGATGTTATTATAGAAGAACACTCAGTTTTTCTAAGCTCATTAAGGACCTGGAAATCCTGGAACTCGGCCAGTGTATAAGCGAACTTGGAGAATTCAATGCAATGTCCCAACCACATGAAGACGGATCGGACATGTTCAATGGGAACTCGCCGAGTCATAGACTGAATTCCTTCATACGGATGAAAATAAACTTGACGAGCTCAAGGATGAACTCGACGAGTCGGTTGAAGAAGGTCTGATGCATTGTTGAAGGCGAACTCGTCGAGCCCTTGCTAGACTCGATGAGTAGGGACGAAGTTGTAGCTTTTTGTGGACGAGGGGAATAGACGAGTTGGTGAACCAACTTGGTGAGTCTAGTCAACCAGATGTTGAATTTGACCAAAGTTGACTTTGACCAGGGTTTTAACTTTGACTTAGACTTAGAATTTAGTGATCCTTGTAAGGGTTATAAGTATGTACTGGTAATGTAGAAAGGATGTTGTGTAGGGATTGAGGAGTTGAGAATAGTCGATTTTCACATAGAGGATAGTGCAGATACTACATGACAGTGAGGTGAGTTACCTTCCAGTACAAATGGGTCTAAGGCACTAAGGCTGGCCCATTAGCAAGGGTACATAGTAAGGATGATTGTCTTTGTGATAATCGTCTGGTATGTTGAATCTGTTATATTATGTGCTAGGATGCTATAATATATGTGTAGTATTGGTAGGGGTGAAATAGTCCCCGGTTACCGGTTGAAAGATACCAAGGGGGAGGTTAGCTCTCGGTTACCAGTTGAAAGATACCGAATGAGAGGTTAGCTCTCGGTTACCGGTTGAATGATACCGAAAGGGAGGTTAATTCTCGACTACCGGTATAAAGATACCGAGGAATAGGCACTCTTATGTGGTATGTGCTATGATCGAGGAACTCACTAAGCTTTGTGCTTACGGTTTTCAGTTTTAGTTTCAGGTACCTCTTCATTTAAGTGGAAGGAGATGCCAGGGTAGCAGCGCATCGCACACACATGATTCTGCATTTGAGAACCCTGGGATTGTACTCTGATATTATACTATTTGGCATTTTAGTTTTTAAGACATCTAACTATGGAATTGTTGTTTGATGTGATATCATTAATTTTTTTCCTCAAACAATTTTACAAGTAATATAAATAAAAACAAAAAAAAATTGGTCTCGATTTTTGGGATCTTACATCATTTGTGGACAAGAGTATGGTTCCTACGAGGACAAGAGTGGGGACAAGAGATAAAAGGTTCCTTTGGAAATAAGAGTATGGTTCCTCTGCGAACAAGTGTAGGGTTCCTATAGAGATGAGACTCGAGAGTATGATTCCTTTAGGAATAAGAGCTAAAGGTTCCTATGGGAACAAGATATGATTCCTTTAGTAATGAGATGATGGTTCCTTAGGGAATATAAATAGAGGGTCCCTTTTGGGAATATAGATGATGATTCATGTAGGAATCCAGATTGTGTATGTTTAGAGAAGATATAGAAAGGTTCCTTGATAGGATTAAGATAAGAGAGCTCTTTATAAGAACTTAAAGATAACTCGTGAAGGTTTAAGAGTAAGGAACTCATGAGTGATTCAAGAGAAGAAGAAAGATTAAGGATCTACAAGGGGCCAGATAAGAATACTCGGTAATGATATTAAGATATTATTCCCTTAAAGTATGGTATGAGATGGGACAGTTGGGTCTAAATGAGAATAAAATGATGAGGCATTAGAGATGAGAATAAAGAAGATATAGATCGGAGAAGAGAAAGAACAAAGAACAAAGAGTTATAGAAGAGACATAGTAGAGAAGAGATAGAGTTAGAGACAGAGATAAAGTATGAGTAGAGTATGAAAAGAGCCTAAGAAGAGGATTAGAGAAGAGCATGAGAAATAAATTAGATGACAAATAAAGAGATAGATGAGTAGAAAGAAAGAGTAGAGCAGAAAGATAGAGGAGATAGAGGAAGGAAGAAAGAATAGAAGTGTATGTTATTAGAGGAAGAGTTAGATGATACAATATGAGAAAGAGAAGGAAAAAAAGATAAGAAAAGATAAAAGAATAACTCACCAGACATGATGTGTCTGATGCTGCATATGTTTATGTTTTTGTAGGTTCAGGTAGTAGCAAACATGGTACCTGAAGAGAAGACACGAGCACAAGGAAGAAATAGATAGTAGGTTATTATTGAATGTATTTCCTTGTTGTTCATTTCGGTGTGTAAGATTTTATTGTAAACCCGTGACTTTTCATGGGATTTAAAGTGTTTTAATTAGATTAGAATTCCGCAATTGTAAGTAAACTCTTATAATTCCCATAGATTAGATGTTAGAATGTCTAAGTTGTTACAATTACTAATCTAATGAAGTCTCCATTCTCTCTGAAGCTCTCCCTTCTTTCCAGAACTTCGTCATTCTCCACACAAACCTAAGAACCCAGATCAAAAAGTTTTATCTCTCTCTCTCTCTCTCTCACTCACTCTCTCTCTGTCTCTTTGTCTCTCTCTCTCTCTCTCTCGTTACTGATGAAGATGTCGGAGTTAGGTTTACCGATGATGATGTTCAGACCACCACCATTTGTGAATCTTTAAACGACGTCGGAAAACCCTCGTTTCAAATCTAAAAACCCATGTAGCGGCGATGGTTTTAGCGCTAACTGTGGTGGTTATTTCTGGTAAGTAACGCCAGAGAAGAAGAGAGAGTGGAGAAGAAGAAAGATGAAGTGCAGATAGAATGGAGGTTTTGGAGGTGGTTTCCCGCAAGAATGATGGTTATAACGGCGGTTTCTGATAGGTGGTAGTGGTTTCAGCATGTGACAATGACTTCTGGAAAATAGCGGTGGTTTCCGGCTGGTGGCGGTTTTTTTTTTTTTTTTTCTGGTGACACAATGAAGTGAGAGAGAGATGGATAGTATTTTTGTTAAATAGATGGTGGGTGTGTGTAATAGTAGGTGTGAATTTTATTTTAATTTTTATTTTATGTTTTTTTTTTTTAATCAGAAATTAGAAAAATAAATTAGAAAAAGAGAAAATATGTCATTATAAAAAGTTTCAAAAATATTTGCACCAAAACCACAACAAAAAACCTATTTTGTACCAACGATACAACTTCAAAAAAATTTGGACAAAATTTGCAATTTTTTAAAAGCCATAAAGACAATTTTATCAAATTTGTCTTTTTTATATTACAAAAATCTCTCATGTGTAAGATCTAAAACATGGACCATCCATGTGAAACTTTTTTCAAATACATGGACCATTCCTTTAAAAACTTATAGCAATATTCTTTGAAATATAGATACTTTCTGTAAAAAAATTAAAAACGTGGATCAATTTGGTCATTTATCGAAGTACAGTGTTATAACTGGATATCAATAAATTGTTAATAAATAACAAGACCAATTGTTGTTTTTTAATGAAATTTATTTTTTATGCTAGTTTACGTAATATTATGTTCATAAATATAATTTATTATGTTTCTTTATAGCAACTTACTTTCACTTCTGTTAACCGTTAAAAATAGGGAATATTTCTGTAAAATTTGAATAATATGAGAACATTTTTGTAAAATAGGGACCAGTGATGTAAAAAATAACAAACATGTATTGTTTCGGTTAACTGTTAAAAACAGAGACAATTTTTGTTAACTTTGAACTATATGGGGACTATTTATGTTAATTTTTATGTACCATTTCTGTAACCTTTGACAAATAGGGACGATTTATGTAAACTCAGAAAACATGGACATATATTGGAACTTTAATAAAAACATGGACTACTGTTTGTTTATTTATTATGTGTGCGTCTATGTTTAGCAAATAACATGCAGGTAATATAAAAAAAATTAAAGTATTCACGACAATATGAAATATGTGTATATGTATGTGGTTGGCACACATTAATATGTAAAATTATGTTTTTTTTTTTTTTTTTTTTTTTTTCTTTTGGAAGGTAAATCAATAAAAGTAAATATCTATTTTACTTATATTAATCAAATTAAATTTTGCTTAAAGTTAAGCCTAATATGTAACTTAATTTATCAGTTATCAAAATTTAAATAGACATTTACTGAAAATTTGAAAGCTAATTGATACTTTCTCAGGGGCAGGGCTGTTTGTTTAGCCTCTTAATGATCTCATCAAGAGGTTGACTCTGGATCATTCAGATAGTGTTTGATTGAACTTTTTTTACCATCTTAAGCTGTAAGATGTGTCAAAAATCGATATGATTAACAAAAAATTTCATCTACTATCCTTTTCCCTAACAATAACAATATCCGCCTCTTTTTTTTCTTCTCCTTCTTTAGGCGCTGACAGCTTCCCTGCCAGCCTCTGTTTCCATCTCCACCTTTGTCGCCTCCCCCGCATCCTATCTTCGCTGGTAAGTTTTCCGATTTGTATTTTTTTGCTTGAAATTGGTGTTTCAATCATGTTCTTGTTGCTCGATTTGTATGAAATTAGTGTTTTAATCGAGTTCTTGTTGCTAGTTTTTTTTTATGGTTTGTATGAAATCAATTTTGGTGCTATGTTCTTGCTGCTCTATCAATGCGTTCAGTTAAGGTTGTGTTTGATGGTAATAAATCAACAAATTGCACATGTGATGACCGAGTCTTTTTGTTTCACTGAGTCTTTCATGGAGTAAAGGAGTAGTAGCTATAAGTTCCCTCTTTGTTTATTGTTTATGTGTTGCTATGTAAGGCTATAAATAGCCACTTCACTCGTTAATATAAGTGTGAGTTTTGATTAACCTTTTGTTGGAAGAAATTAGGGATAAACAAGAAGAAGAAGATGATTTATCATACGTTAAATATTAACTACTATATTAATTCACAGAGTTTACATATTTATACATTCCTAACCATCACGTCCATTCATTAGGACGGTTACATAACTGAAAACGGCTTTTACCATACACACCAAGTAACTAATATTTACAAAGTATCTAGCTTAATTCTAACATTCCCCTCTTAAGCTAGATTTCAGATACTCCAAGATTCTTCTTCAAATGATTGAAGTTACCCACTTGCAAAGCCTTGGTAAATGCATCTGCCAACTGATCCTTTGTTCCACAAAAACAAACTTCCACATCTTTGTTTGCAACAAGTTCACGAATGAAGTGATATTTGATTCGAATATGCTTACTTTTACCATGGAATACAGGGTTTTTTGACAGAGCTATGGCAGATTTGTTATCACAGAAAAGCTTTGTTGCATTGATTTGGTATTTTCCCAGTGTGACCAAAATACCCCTAAGCCATAAAGCTTGACAGCCAGCCATTGAGAGTGAAATGTACTCTGCCTCAGCAGAAGATAGGGCGACTACATTTTGTTTTTTCGTTTGCCATGATATGGCTCCAGAGCCAAGGTTAAAAACATAGCCTGTGGTGCTTTTACTATCATCTATACACCCACCATAATCACTATCGCTAAAACCTCTCAAACTTACATCCTCAGTTCTAGTATAGATAAGCCCGTGATTGAGAGTACCATTAATGTAACGCAGTATATGCTTACCAGCTTCCCAATGACTTTTCTTGGGATTCTCCATGAAGCGACTAATAACACTTACAGAAAACATGATGTCGGGTCTTGTTGCAGTTAAATACATAAGGCTGCCTACCATACTCCTATATAGACTAGGATTCACATCATCTTCGGAAGTGTTTTTTGAGAATTTTGATCCAAACTCCATTGGTGTAGAGACAGGTGAAGAACCCACCATGTTGAAGCGTTTAAGAATTTCCTTCGCATACCTGTGTTGGGAGATTGAGATCCTTTTTTGTTCTTGCTTTACCTCTATTCCCAAGAAATAATGTAATAGTCCCATGTCAGTCATTTCAAATTCTGTTTTCATAGATTCCTTAAATTCATGAACCATTTGCTCTGAGTTTCCTGTAAAAACCAAATCATCAACATACAAACAAATAATTAAGATTTTTTTATTAGCCTCTTTGACAAAGAGGGTATGCTCGAAAGGGCATTTCTTGAAGCCATTTTCAAGGAAGTATTTTTCAATTCGACTGTACCAGGCACGGGGTGCCTGCCTTAAACCATACAAGGCCTTTTTCAAGTGACAAACTTTATACTCTTCCCCCTTCTTCACATATCCAGTTGGTTGATCAATGTACACGTTTTCTTCAAGTGTGCCATTTAGAAAGGCCGATTTCACATCCATCTGATGCACATTCCATCCATTTTGTGCTGCTAAAGAAAGAACCAAACGAATTGTTTCTAGTCTGATTACCGGAGCAAATACCTCCTGGTAATCAATTCCCAACTTTTGTTTGTATCCCTTGGCGACTAAACGTGCCTTATATTTTTCAACCTCTCCTCTTTCATTAAGTTTAGTTTTATATACCCATTTGACACCAATAGATTTATGATCTTTGGGTGGATCAACTAGTTCCCATGTATCATTCTTCAGAATTGAACTTATTTATGCATCCATTGCATCTCTCCATTTCTTATCTTGAATTGCATCTTCAAAAGTAACAGGATCAGCATCAGCAAAAAGAGCATAGTCAGCCATGTCTTCAAAGTCCAATCTTTGAGTGTTTTCATATAGGTCTGCCATGCTTCGTTTTTTCTTGATCCTTCTAACACGAGGTGGTTCTTCAGATGAACTTGAAGAGTTATCGATGGATTGTTCTGAGTTGTCATTGACAGGTGTATGTGTATTCATCTCATTTCCCTCCTCATTGCTTTCTTTTCCTGAACAAATGCTCACCGGGATGTGTGGACTATTCTCTTCACTTCTTAAAGGTTCATTCCAAGCTTTTGCTTCATCAAAAATAACATCTTTGCTTATGATCACCTTTTTTGTTACAGGGTTATAGAGCTTGTATGCTTTTGTGTTTTCACTGTAACCCACAAACACTGTTTTTTCGGATTTCTGATCAAGTTTTCTCCTTCTTTGGTCAGGAACATGTGCATAGGCAATGCACCCAAAAACCTTTAAATGCCCTACACCCGGTTTAAGACCACTCCAAGCTTCCTGTGGTGTCATGTTGTTTACACTTTTTGTTGATGTTCTGTTGATCAGATATGCTGCACATGCTATTGCTTCAGCCCAAAATTCCTCTGGTAATCTTTTTCCCTGTAACAAGCACCTTGCCATCTCTCCAAGAGTCCTATTTTTTCTTTCAGCAACCCCGTTTTGCTGGGGTGTGTAACTTGCAGTTAGTTGATGATGTATGCCATTCTCTTTCAAGAAAGATTGAAGACAAAGAGCAGTGTATTCCCCACCACGATCAGACCTTAAACATTTGATTTTATGTTCACTTTGATTTTCAACCAAAGCTTTAAAGATCACAAAGTAATTGTAGGTCTCCGATTTTTCTTTAAGAAAGTAAATCCAGATTTTTCTGCTAAAATCATCTATGAAGGTTAATACATACCTACTTCCTCCGATTGACAGTGTTTTCATAGGACCCCAAATGTCCGAGTGGACCAATTCGAGAGGCTTTGATGCCCTCCATGCCTTGTCTTGAGGAAATGACTTCTTTGAATGTTTACCCAATGCACACGTTTCACATACATCGTTTGTAACAATGATAGAGGGTAGCCCATGTACCAGTTGGTGTTTATGCATGTAAGTAAGAGCACCAAAGTTTGCATGGCCAAATTTGTGATGCCACAGACGTGACACATCTTTTGTGTTTGTGTAGAGAGAGAAAAGATTGTCCCCATCAAACTTGATAGGAAACATCTTGTTCACAGTCATCTCTACTCTCCCGATCAAATTATTATTCCTATCTTTTATCTCACATAATCCATTTTTAAATCGTAAATCATACCCTTTCATAATAAGTTGTCCCACACTCAATAGGTTATGTCTCAAACCTGGTACGTAGAACACATTAGAGATCTTCTTTTCATTATCTCTAATCTTAATGGATATCACTCCATTCCCTGCCACACTAAGCTTGTTATCATCCCCGGTTCGGACTTCCCTTTTCTTTGAGTCTTCTAGACTAACAAACAGGTCTTTATTCCCTGTCATATGGTTACTGAAACCACTATCTAGATACCACAAGGTATCTTGCACTGAATCTTGAACATTAAGCATCATGAATATCATGTCATCATTATTGCTTTCTTCGTTGTGAATGAAACTAGACTCCGCTCCTTCATCTGCAATTCTTTTTCTACAGACTTTCTTGACATGACCGAACTTATAGCAATAATGGCACTGTATTTGTGTTTTTCTTTGATTCTTGCCTTTGTTTGTGTTTTCGGGTTGATTATCTTTGGCCTGAAAGGCGTGTTCCAATATAGGGGGTTCAAACTACTTCATCCTAAGTTCATGGGATTGAAGCGTACCCAAAAGATTTTCTAATGAAAAATCCTCCATGTTTTTCGACTCCTCTATAGCCACAACGACGTATTCGAATTTTTTTGTGAGGCTTCGCAAGATTTTCTCAACAACCCTCCTATCTTCAAGGATTTCTCCATTTAAGCGCATTTGATTTATCAGGATTATTACCCAAGTCTTCTATGGATTCAGTTTCTTTCATTCTTAATCCATCGAATTCACAACGAAGCGTCTGCAATCTAACAATCTTAACCTTCTCTTCTCCTCTGTATGATTTGTGTAAAATATCCCAGGCCTCCTTTGAAGTGTCAGAGGATGAAATTCTTTCAAATATGTTTTCATCGACTGCTTGGTATATTATAAATAAGGCCCTTCTATCTCTCTTCCTCAAATCTTTCAACTCTAACGTCTCAAGCGCAGTCAATACGGTGGGTTCTGTGGGTTCATCGATTCCGTATTCAACAACATCCCAAAGATCATGGGATTCAAACAACACTTTCATTTGGATATTCCAATGAAAGTAATTCTTTCCATTTAGTTTTGGTAACTGCAGTTGAGACTGTAATCCGTTCCCAGAAGTTGATGCCATGAAGATTGGCTCTGATACCAATTTGTTGGAAGAAATTAGGGATAAACAACAAGAAGAAGATGATTTATCATACGTTAAATATTAACTACTATATTAATTCACAGAGTTTACATATTTATACATTCCTAACGATCACGTCCATTCATTAGGACGGTTACATAACTGAAAACGACTTTTACCATACACACCAAGCAACTAATATTTACAAAGTATCTAGCTTAATTCTAACACCTTTAACAGTTTGTGTAAGAGAAAAACACGAGAGAAGTTATGGATTGATTACAAATAAGAAAAAGATTCAAATTGATAACAGATCATTTTGAACAACGTGAATTAAAGTCATTGTAGATCACTTACAAATCCAACTAATATGTCCTCGGTAGATAGGTTTATGGAGTTGGTCGTTCCTAAATTCATTGGTTATTATGACCATTAGTCTATGCTAACGGAAAATTTTATCAGAAGCATCGAGTTTTGGAACCTGATTGAAGATAGCATTTCGGAAATCTAATTTGTTTGTAATCCAATTTGTTTGTATTGATTTACTGCGAAATATTATTATTACATATGTTATATTGTGATGTGAGGATTTATATATGACAAATTTGGATGTTGTATGATTCTAATTTGAATGTTGTATGATGTTTATTTTTTATGCAAAAAATAGTTCAGAGGGTTAAAATGGTCATTTTTATCTTTAAGAGGTAGTCATTTAGATGTCTAACAACATCAATTTATCGTTCAAATATAGATACATAAAGAACCTCTGCATCATCTAAACAAATGCACCATTCATATATGAATCTTTTAGATGCTACCAAACAACCCCTAACACTCTCAAAACACTATGGGAGTGTTTGGTAGGCAAGAATAAAAGGAGGAATGAAATAGGATATTTAGGGGTAATGAGAAAAAATATGTTTAGCATGTATAAGGAAAGGAAAAACTTATTCTCAAAGCAATCTCATTCCCTCAAGACACAGGATTTTCATTCCATGGGGTATCCCCGTTTTTTTGTCACTCCATTCCTTCCCTATAATCTATCTTCCGAAATTACTCTCTACCAGCCTCTCAAATCAAAGCGTAGGCACAATATCACTAAAAATCAGCATCATATCTTCAATTGATCGAGGAAAAGATATTGATTTTTCACTTGAGGATATCATAATGTGACATCACCCTTTTTCACGGCCAGAAAAGACCGATTTGTTTATGCTTTGTTTGAAAATCGGAGTAACCTTTTAAAGAAAAAATGTTGCGGAATTTGTTCCCAGAAAAACATGATATACATTATCAAAGCATTTCCGAAGAAATGTATTTTATTTGTTTTAAAACGTTGGGATGTCATTTTCAATACAGAAACATAAGCGTAAACAGACATTACATTTTTTTACACTAGTGATTTACATCTCCTTTAATCTCTCAGTGTAATATAGCTTCGTATCGACACCAGCGATACAAATAAATTTAGTGGGTCAGGTTGGGAAACCTGGTGAGTACATAGGGATTTCAATCCCACAATGTTATATCATATATATATATATATATATATACATATATATATATATATATATATATATATATATATATATATATATATATATATATATATATATTAGAACTCACAAGTATACAATTTCACCATGTATAAACAACTCTTATCCCACCCCGTCGATCCTCACAACGACACTATCTATACTCTCTGACCTTATAATTTATCTCTTTACTTAATCTATACTCCCGGATCCAATCCATGCTTTCAGATCATCAATTGTGCCCATTCCATACTCTCGGGATACGGATAATTATCTATGTCTAAATCCGTACTCTCAGATTAATGAAAAATAACTATGTCTTATCCATACTCTTGGACTAAGGACATTTGACTATGTCTTAATCCATGCTCCCAGATTAATAAAAAAATGGCTTTGCCCAATCCCTACCCTCGGAATAGGTTCGAATGACTACATCTAATCCATGATTTCGAATCAATGACATAACTTAAATTTATATTCTCCGTGCATATTTCACTCGTACTAATAAGAAGATACTACCCAATATTCCTCATAATTAATTAAGGTTTACTCTTTATACAAAATCATTATAGATTATCGGGTATGCTCTTTAACACGTATTTCACGAAACATTAAATATTTCACACACAAACATATATTTAATACTTCAATCAATACTTGTATTAAAATCATGCTCATGAAAGGGACTATGCACTCACTTGTTAAAGTGACGACTCAAAATTCGAGCAGCGCGTCGCTTCTTAACAATATGATTTCCTTCGACAAAACCTTGTATTATTACCACTATATTTTAGTTTAATATTTATTGCGACTAATTATTAGTTTAGATTCGTCATTAACTCAGAGGCTACTTCATGATCTATCAAGTTAGGAACCACAAGGTAGGATCATATCGAAGGTAGGGTTCGTTTGGTATACGAATTATACTGTTTGGAAATCTCACTTTAAACACCTCACTAAATCACATCCTACACATCATCCACATCAGTAGATCAATCAATATAATGACTTTGAATCATTGATAAATTTTATTTACATGTTCATAATAATGATATTATAAGTTATATTTAAAGTAGGATAGCATAACTTAGTTAGCTAGGAATCGGGCTCTGCAAAGGCAGAACTTCGTCATTGAATTTTTCTAATAAATATTCTTGCAGCGTTTTAGCGCTCATCTTACTATACTAAAAACTATAGAAAGAGAAGTTGAATCACGAGGGATCGAAATTCTCGAGGGATAAGAAGAGAAAGACTCTTGAATCAAGAGAATAGTGCAAGAAATATGAGAACCTAGAGGCTCTTATTTATAGTAATTGAATTTTCAAAAAGCATCCTCTATGTTTACTCAAATGACTAAACACCCCTTTGTAATACTCTTTCAAATATATTTAATGATATTTGTACTAAACTAATGTAGAAAGTACTCAACACTAGTCTTATAACGTACGCATCGTCAATACCTTTCTAATGATATATACATATGTATATATATATATATATATATATATATATATATACGTATATATATGATTTATACTTTATTTTAATACGTTAATGTGCTATTAAAAATTATAACTCGTTCATACGAACTCGATTTTTGATGTTCTTTATATTCATGTGTTGGTATTTACAAGTACTACAACTTTTCATTTAGACGCCGTCCGCTAATTCTCATTCTATCTCAAGTTTACAAAACTGTATCGAATTTATCGCGCTCGAAGAGTAGGGACCAAGTTTCGTTCATATCTTTAACATACTAGATTTAGTCTCAACATTATTTATATCGACACACTGCTATTTATGATTACTACAACTTTCATTTAGACTCCATCAGCTAATTCTCATTCTATCTCGAAATTACAAATTTGTATCGAATATGCCACACTTGAAGAGTAGGGCTAAGTTTAGTCCATATCTTTCGCATACGAGCTCCGTTTTCGACTGTCTTTTTATCGTTGAGCTCCTATTAACAAGATCTTAAATTCTCATCTATATTTTTTAGGTTAAAAATCGACTGATCTAAAATTCAAATTTCGGGTTGTGTACTACTATGCTAAATTTTAGAAAAATCATAATTTCCTCATACAACGTCAAATTTGGACGTTCTTCTTATGCATACTCTCGGTTTAACATATAATATAAATTTATATTAGATCGCTAAGGCTAGAAAGTATTTTATTGTATATTCACTTTTTATGATTCCCGGTGTCGTGTCGGTTTTTCCGTAAAACTTCGACGGATCATAACTTCTTTGTTATAACTCGGATTTCATCGTTCTTTTTATGTATGGAACCTTTGTGACATATACTATAACTTGGTCAATATTATTTATTCTAATTAATATTATATCAAAAAATTTAATTTTGACGCTTATTATCTCTAAATTAACTAACCCGAATTTGCGAGTGTTACAATTATCTCCCCCTTAGGATGATTATGTCTCGGAATCATCAACAAAATAGGTCTTGTATAATGACCCCATATGTTATCGTTTCATCCTAGGTAATAACCGTAACTAATATGTTCCTTCGAATGAGTATCTAACTCTTGGACTTATGGACTGCAAGTGGTGCTCGATCTTGCACCCGCTCTCTATCTCACATTGTACTTTCAATCGTAACCTTCAAGTCACAATCTTGATCCTTATTGGAGACTCCTGCTCCTTTGGAAACAGTCTTTACTCCGATTACCGTAACAGACCGATGAGACATGTTCTAATGACATCTCGTCGTATGATGCAATGCTTAGACTCAGGTCCTTGAGAGTCAAATTCAAGAACGGAATATACCTTCCTTCATTTTCTAATGTGATATAATCACATTCTAGCTTGTAGCACTTCTAGGTACAAGCTCCTAACCTAGCCCTGTCGAAAATACCCGATACCCGAATTACCCGCCCGATTTTTTCGGGTATCGGGTAAATTGGGTCGGGTAAATCGGGTATCGGGTAAATTTTTCCGGGTAATCGGGTTACCCGATTTTTTTTCGGGTCGGGTAAAAGGTACATTTTTTGGGTTTCGGGTATACCCGAATTACCCAAATTATTATTATTTTTTTTTGTAGAGCTTGTACTATATAGTAGGTATTTGATCACGCTTAAACTAATATCATTATTATAAAACATAAATATATTTATTATGACAATACGACACTAACAATATTAAAAGTAATTTTTATATATCATCACGTTCTTTAAAACTTAACTATTTTCTATATTATAGTTTTTATTACAACTAACAAACTCATTATTTTGACGAAACTTTAGAACATGACAAAACTTATGACTACATTTATCTTAAATATTTTAAACTTTTAAATTAAGATCTTTAGGTATTTGTTTTTTTAACATCTTATTAGATTAGATTAAGTCGTTAAAAAAATACTTGATATCTCATGTATTATTGAGTTGAAAATCTCAATGTTCAAAGCTTGAGTAACTTCGTTTATGTCTCGTTTGTTTATATAAACAAGACTAATAAAGCACGACGTATTTATTTCATTAAATTTATTTTTAGGTGAAATTCAAAAAAAAAATCATATATTTCGGGTAATACCCGAATTACCCAAACCCGACCCGATACCCGAATTTAGTTTGGGTAGGGTAACGGGTAATTTTTCTAACATGAAAAACCCGAATTACCCGACCCGAATTACCCGAAACCCGAAAAAATTACCCGTTCAACACCCCTATCCTAACCTTAACAATGGTTGCGATACTTCTATTGATCGCTTCGATTATCTTTCACTTCAATCTTCTGACTTAAGCCAGATGCTACATCGATCTTGGTTCTATGAACCACGTAACATACTCATCTTAGTTGGACTCGATTTGATATGACCACTAGGGTCGGATTAATAGTCATCTTTTTCGTCATTACCGAAACGATGGTAACTATAGATAGGAACAAAACAGAATCAATTACTAGTTCCTTGGTAACCTTGTGACTTTCCCTAATCCAAGTGTAAGTCCTGTGCTTTCAGTAGTATAGGCCTCTACTACCTTTCACACATACTCATACTCGTCCCAAGTATTGTCTCGCAGTTCTCCAAGTTATTATCATAAAAACAATTTTAACACATACATATGTCCAAACAATCATAAAATTTTCCCTAGACTCTACTAGGACTTCTTCCATGCGTATCTTCAATCATCAATTGTCTTTTAACTCAGTTGGTGGTGGAAATGCCATATGATGGGACAACTTTAAGAATTACACCAATCGTTCCATCATCCCGCCAATCGAAGGTGTACTTCAGACGTACCGTACTCCTCTGAATGTACTGTTATTTTATCAGACATGTTCTAAAGGCAAGATACCACTCTTACGATATCTTCCGATAGGTGACATTCACTTTCATAAGCATTTTTATTTCCTCCATTTACTCAATTCTCTACGTGTCTTCACTATGATGCTATGTTCATGGAAACATGCGCCCAGTGCATCGGGACGAGAATATAGATAGAGAAGATTTAGACGTGTAATCCTACTTATTACTTCGAAAAGTTACATGCCAGTTCTAATATCGTAATTAAACATTTAGAAACCTGAGCACATAAAATTTCCAGATCCGGTCGGAAACAAACCATAGACCCGATAAAACGATAGTATCATAAAGCATATAAGGCAGCAAAAATCAATTAGCACATAAAAGAGATTTAATCATCTTCCCTAAATAAGCTAGTGCTTGTGTCTATTCAAGTGCGCTACCTAAATTATATTAGACACACTCAACCTATAAACATCGCTTAACATTCTAAGTTTAAGTCTAGAAATAAATCTTTATTCCTAGTTCGCTTAAACTAGTGCTCTGATACCAACTGTGACATCCCCATTTTTCACGGCCAGAAAAGACCAATTTGTTTATGCTTTGTTTGAATATAAGAGTAACCTTTTAAAGAAAAAGTGTTGCGGAATTTGTTCCCAGAAAAACGTGATAAATACGTTATCAAAGTATTTCTGAAGAAATGTATTTTATTTGTTTTAAAACATTGGGATGTCATTGTCAATACAGAAATGTAAGCATGAACGGTCCTTACATTCTTTTACACTAGTGATTTTCATCTCCTTTAATATTTCAGTGTAATGTAGCTTCATATCAACACCTATGATACAATTAAACTTAGTGGGTCATATTGGGAAACTTGGTGAATACATAGGGATTTCAATCCCACAATGTTATATATATATATATATATATATATATATATATATATATATATATATATATATATATATATATATATATATATATATATATATTGTCACACCCCCGAACCAGGCGGCGGAAATGTCCGGGGGCTGTCGTGACTCAATTGAACACCATCACAATGAATATACATGAAACATAACATTATACATCACCAACATTTGGAATGATACAACTGGTAGCGTTTACATCCATTACATTGTTCCAAAACATTACATTCTCAAAAATAACTGTTCGATACTAAATTAAACCACAGCAAAACGTCATAGAGTACAATTCATCCTTCACTTTATCTGTTACCTGAGAATACAAGTATTTTGAAAAACGTCAACATATGAAATGTAGGTGAGTTCATAAGTAATGTTTGAAATCCAATGTTTATAATGTGTTGAAAAAAAAAACCACCAGAAAATCCGATATTTTCTAAAAATAGTATAGTCAAAAAGGTGTGAAGATCCATAGGTATGCTTGTTTGTTTCTATACTTGTAAAAATTGTTCATTTAAAATTGTGTGCATTCTGAATCCGTATGTATTGAAATACCCTAGGAAAACCCGATGTTTTCCTAATTCTTTGAATTACATGAATGTACATTGAAACAATTGCAACGCGTGAAATTATCAGTACCAGGCGACGTTGGATTATTTTTGAGCATGATTATTTGCTACAAACACACGTTACACAAACGACTAGTCTATAGCAATACTAACGATCCCGTAGGCGTCGTCCGTACTAATCACGTTATCCAACCGCCCTGACTACGTGTAGTCCCACACCCAAAGAGAACGAGGACACGAAGGCCTCGATGACTCCATTAGCCGGTTGGGGATAAAAAGGTACGAGGGGTCCCAGACCCGCCTCGCATAAAAAGGTAGACTCTACTAGCAATACCACAGGACCCTTGGGGACCAATAGTATACAAGCCATTGAAAGTCCTTTTACGTTATGTCGGATCGGTAAAACCCAACACTTCGTAAGATAGAGGTCTTCGGGCCTTAAGATCAGGTCATTAAAATAGCTAGGCTCAACAAACAAGATTTTACACTTTTGGGGCCCAAAGATGATGCGTAGATGTCTGTGCACACTCGCATGTATAATGAATTCCCAATCGTTATTTGTATGAATCGTAGTGTTGTAGTATCATAGTGTTGTCGTGTTAGTAGTTTCGGATGTTTAACGACTTTTGGTGTTGTAATGTATTGTATTTCGTCGATAGTTGTGGTACCATCATTTGGTCAAATTGTATGTATTGAATTAGCCTTGAAAATTTTCTATTTTCAGCCCCTCCTTGTTTGTAAATTTTACTTTTTCGACCCTTTATTTAAATACTTTCCGGTTTGGTCCTTAAATCAATTTTCTTGACATTTTAACACCAAAAATTATTGAAATAAATATTTTCCAGCATATTTTTCATAGAAAACAGCTTAAGTCCCTGAATTTCAGTTTTCTCGGTTATAACCCTTCTTTTTCAAAAGTTTGACAATTTTGGCCCAAATTGTAAAATTTTTGCAACTTTGGTCCTTTTTAAATTTAAAAAGCATTTTAAACCTTTGAAAAGGACTTGGATCACTTATAGTCCACTGTTTTACAGAAAAACACAGTTTTGGCCCTCCAAAACAGAAAATTTCGCATAATGGGCCTCATTGGGCCGAAAATGTTATTTTTAGCCCATTAAGCTTGAAATTTATGTTTTTAATCCTCTAAATGAGTATATTTCCAGAAATTGTTTTATTGAAACTGTTTTGACACAGTTCATCCACCAGAATTCGTGATTGGTCAATTTAGGCCCTCAAATTTTGTATTTTTCACATTTTAAGTCCAAAAATTGTGTTTTTAGTCCAAAGAAATTATTACTAAACCACTTAGCTATTTTTCTAGAGACACTTAGTATGTAGAAATATAGTAGAGGCTAAAATCATTTAACATAAGGTAAATCTCGGTTTTGAGGAGTTTTATGGCTAAATCCAACATTATAACTCACAAAAGCACACATATAAGCATGGAAATCATACAAAACATACAAAACACATATAGATCTACACTTTCACTTGTATTCCCCCCCCCCCCCCTAAAAAAAAAACTCATAAAAACATAAAATAGGGGGTATGAATCTCACCTTGAGTTGTAGTTTCGGTTTTGAAGAGAGAAAAGAAGAAAATTTCGATCCTAGCAAGTCTCCTTGGTAGATCTCGAGTTTAGTGACTTCTAAGGTGCATGATCACAAGTTGGAATAGATTTAGAAGAGATTTTTGATGAAATGAAGTAGCTAGATCATGGATTAGCCATCAACTTACCTTAGATGATGTGTTTGTGGGAAAAACCTCCTTGAAAAGCTCTTGATTCTCGAAACTTTTGAAGAAGGAGGAAGAAGATGTCATTCAAGACTTAGAGAGAATGAAATGGATTTTTGTGAGTGTGTGTGTGTGTTGTGTTCGGCCGAGAGCAAGAAGAGAGAGGAGAGGAGGTGACCTTTGAAGTGCTATGCATGGAGATATGGGATGAGTTGCATGGACATCCAAAAGGCAATAATGAAGTGGCAAGACAAAGTCAACTCTCATCTTATCCTTGGGTCTGGGCCTTGGGCCGAGATTTTTGGAAGGAAAAAGGGAAAATTTGGGCTTTAATGCCCAAAAGCCCATGTGTATATTAAGTTGGGTGAGTTTTAACCTAAAAAAAATTATAATATGATTCTTACACTTTGTTGGGCTAGTTTAGGTTAGTCATGGTTCAAAATTTTGAATTTATTTCATTCTAGGCCCAATATAGCCCAAAATGTTGAAACAAATAGATGTGGGTCCAATTAGGGCCCATTTAAGAGTTCTAAACCCAAGATAGTCAAATTGGAAGTTTATTGGTCCATTAGGCCCAATAAGGAAGTTCTAGTCCAACATGGACCTAAATAAGAACTTCTAGGGTTTCCAATCGCTTGTTGACTATTTGTAATGCTTGTATGGTGTATTTGATTGAAATTTTGTTGTCACAATCATAGGTGTTACACATGTTCTTAAGCTTTTGATTCACTTTAGCTTGAGTGTATAGTTTACAAGACACAAAATTTCCAGTTGTGACATATATATATATATATATATATATATATATATATATATATATATATATATATATATATATATATATATTAGAACTCACAAATATACAATTTCACCATGTATAAAAAACTCTTACCCCACCCCGTCGATCCTAACAACAACATTATCTATACTCTCAGACCATATAATTTATCTCTTTACTTAATCCATACTCTTGGATCTAATATAGACTCTCAAATCAAAATTTGTGCCCATTCCAGAATCTCGTGATAGGGACAGTTATCTATGTCTAAATCCATACTCTCGGATTAATGACAAATAACTATGTCCTATCCATATTCTCAGACTAAGAACAACTAACTATGTCTTAATCCGTGCTCCCGGATTAATGATAAATGACTTTGCCCAATCTATACTCTCAGACTAGGATCGAATGACTACGTCTAATCCATGATCTCGGATAAATGACATAACTTAAATTTATATTCTCCGTGTATATCTCACTCGTACTCATAAGAAGATACTACACAATATTCCTCATAATTAATTTAGCTTTACTCTTTATCCTAAATCATCATAGATTATCAGGTATGCTCTTTAACACGTATTTCAGGAAACATCAAATATTTCACACAAAAACATATATTTAATACTTCAATCTTATATTAAAATCATGTTCATGAAAGGAACTATGCACTCATTTGTTAAAGTGACGACTCAAAATTCGAGCAGCGCTTCGCTTCTTAACAATATGATTTCCTTCGACGAAACCTTGTATTATTACCACTAGATTTTAGTATAATATTTATTGCGACTAATTATTAGTCTAGATTCGTCATTAACTCTTCATGATCTATCAAGTAAGGAACAACCAGGTAAGATCATATCGGAGGTAGGGTCCGTTTGGTATACGAATTATACTGTTTGGAAATCTCATTTAAAACACCTTAATAAATCACAGCCTAGACATCATCCCTGTCAGTAGATCAATCAGTATAATGACTTTGAATCACTGTTAAAATTTATTTATAGGTTCATAATAATGATATTATAAGTTATATTTAAAGTAGGGTATCATAACTTACTTAGCTAGGAGTCGGGCTCTGCAAGGGCAGAACTTCGTCGTTGAATTTTTGTAAGAAAGATTCTTGCAGCGCTTTAGCGCTCACCTTACTATACTAAAAACTACAGAAAGAGAAGTCGAGTCACGAGGGATCGAAATGCTCGGGGGATAAGAAGAGAAAGCCTCTTGAATCAAGAGAATGGTGCAAGAAATATGAGAGCCTAGAGGCTCTTATTTATAGTAATTGAATTTTCAAAAAGCACCCTCTATGCTTACTCAAATGGCTAAACACCCCTTTGTAATACTCTTTCAAATAGATTTAATGATATTTGTACTAAACTAATGTCAAAAGTACCTAACACTTGTCTTATAACGACCGCAACGTCAATACCTTTCTAATGATACATATATATATATATATATATATATGTGTGTGTGTGTGTGTGTGTGTGTGTTTTTGTGTGTGTGTGTATATATATATACATACACACACACGTATATATGATTTATACTTTATTTTAATACGTAAATGTGCTATTAAAAATTATAACCCGTTCATATGAACTTTATTTGTGACGTTCTTTATATCTGCGCGTTCGTATTTATGAGTACTATAACTTTCATTTAGACGCTGTCAGCTAATTTTTATTCTATCCCGATTTACAAAACTGTATCGAATGTATCGCCCTCGAAGAGTATGGAACAAGTTTCGTTCATATCTTTAACATACGAGCTCTATTCTCGATGTTCTTTATATCCACGCTTTGATATTTATGAGTAATAAAACTTTCATTTAGACTCCGTCGGCTAATACTCATTCTATCTCAAATTTACAAATATGTATCAAATTTGTCGTGCTGGAAGAATAGGGACTAAGTTTCATCTATATCATTTGCATATGATAAATATGGGCCCCGCACACACTTAGCTACTATAAATTACGGGCCCCACTCACACTCGCGTTCCTAACAACACATACAAGTATCACACAGACAACAAGTATAACCATCTGATAATCTGAATGATATCTATACTCAAATAATAATGAGATACAAGCCCCGCCCACACTCAGCTACTAACATATCACAGATATACGGGTCAGTCTTGGTGCCTTAGACTCGTTCCTATTGGAAGAGGACTCACCTTGCACTGCTGAAATCCCGTAGACCCAACCTCAGCTGCTGGATGACAGGTTCTCGAGCTGTCAACATCAAAATAACACCCAATTAATAATTGGGTTCCAATATATAACCATAAGTCTATGCTTGGGGTAAAAGACTGCTTTACCCCAATCTTAGCTTGATCCAAACCCAAGGCCCATTACAAAGGCCCAACAGTCCAACTATGGATCAAAGCCCAATATATGACATGATTTTCCAAATTGAGTCCATACCTCAACATGGTCTTATTCTAAGGCCCAACCATTTATTCCAGTCTAATATTTGACATTCTAATGGCCTAATATCATATAATCCTTATGACCCAAACTATGGCCTAATTTTCCAAATTGGTCCCAACCCCTTACATGGGTCTTACCCTAAATCCCATTTAATTATTCTAGTCCATTTGCTTGTTCTTGGATGGCCCATTAATAGTCCAATCATCAAATCCCAATAGAAAGGCCCAACTTAATGCCCAAGTGAAAGTAGGGTTTCACATAAAATGATGATTAGGGTTAAGTGTTCCTACTTAACCCATTAAGGACTTAATTTATTAAGTCCCACATGGCCTTAGGTTAATTGCAGATCGTTATTAATTACTAATTTAAGTTCATTAAATAATTCTGATGTGGTCCCGATAAGTCCAAAATTAGGGTTTCATGGCATTAGGGTTTTCCAAACCCTAATTAGGGTTTCCAACCCATATTAGCCCAATAGGCCCAATAGCTAGGTCCTTTGACCAATTAGGGTTCGTTAGGCCCATTATGATTTCACTAGGCCCATTAGGGTTTCACTAAGTCCAATCAAATCAAACACAACAAGGCAAGGCACACCGCCACCCGACACAGCGGCCGGTGATAGCAGCCACCACCTCATGGTGGTGGTTATGGATTTTCTATTATTATTCATATACTGAGTACAATTTACAACCCAATCTGAATGGCACATGCACACACTAATATAATAAAACACACACACAACCACCTTGTGGTGGCCAGCGATGGTAGATGGTGGCAGCCACCACCTTAAGGTGGTGGTGGCCGTTCTTGCAGTTTCCGACCGAACAACCCTAAACACAACACAAACTACCGAAATACACACATACACACACACGATCTGTTGCTTGAAAATGGACCCAACCACCCACCTGGTGCTCACGACGGCAGTAGGAGTTGTTTCATGATGGCAGTGATGTCAGAAGTGGAAGGAATTGCGGCGTCAAGGTAATGGCCACCATGGTGGGCTGCCATGGTGGTTCCCACGTCTTCCGGCCAACAAGGAGCATACACATAGCTCCGAAATGCAATTGGGACGCACACTCCAACATGAAACCCACAAAAACACACACCAACACAGCCACAATCGAAATCATGTGGTGGCAACCGACGGCTTCGTCTTCACGAGGTGACACGTTAGTAGAAGACGGAAAAGGAGTGAGGTGGTCGTGAACGACAGCCGCAACGACAGGGGAACGGACACTCGCTGGTGGTCTTCATCGTCACCGGTGATGGAACAGTGACAGTGTTGTGGCGGCATGTCCGTCAGCTAACGACCATAGTTGAAGGGAGCTTCGAGTAGAACTGAAGGAAATCGGGTGTTGCTTGATGGATGCTAGTTGATCGAAAGGTGGAGTGGTTGCGGCACCAGTGAAGGGAGAAGGAGGGTGGCAGCTACCACTCTCTTTAGGGTTAGGGTTAGAACCGGGGGTGATAGGTTTATATACCCTGATCACCCAAACTTGTTTCCATAATGACAAGTTCAACCCCTCCCTCCAAAAATTATTTCGAAATAAACCCCCATATTTACTATTTAAACCCTCAACATTAAAATCCTTTACACCTTAGGTACAAACTTTACCAAACAGCCCCCAATATCTTAATTATGACATAATTAGCTCTTCCACCTCATTTCCTTTTAAATTAAATCCAAATAATTGCCATGGAGCCCCTGACTTCATAAATAATTATAAACTGAGTCCGAAACTTACACTTTTAACTCTCAACTTCTAAATTATGCCAAGTAACTTCTCGAAACCAACACCTCACTATATAATTATTGATTTTTGGGTTACTATACATTAATTCATTTATTTATTTACTAAATAAATAAATCGGGTGTTACATGTCTACAACAAAATCTTCTGTTTGTACACTTGATTAAGAAATAACTCCCATGTACCATCTGCATTTTTTCCTACATCAAACCATCCTCATAAGCATGACACATGTGACTGTTTTAGCATAATGCATTTACATATCCCACTTTAATAAATTTTATATGCTTTCAATATTTCATTATGTTACCACAATTTACTATTATTGTAGTTATGGCTCGCCTTAAAATGAATAGGAGGAAAATAACAAAGAAACTTGTTGCATTTAATACATTGTAAAATGAGATAATCATTTTAGTAAATTGGTATTTTCAATTAGTGAGTACTATGATTGTCATACATATATTTACTAGGATACAACCCGTGGAAACCACGGGTAAGAAAGGAAAACAATATTGATAACAAAGAATGATAATGAAAAACATAAAATTTATAAAATTTTATTAAATAAATAAGATATAAGTTTTGGTTAGACATTTAATAAAATGACAATTATATAGAACATATTATAAATTTAAATAGCGTTTATAAAAATTAAACATAAAAAAGTTTTCAAATAAACCAAATTCTCCATTAAATATTCAAAAATTACAATGAAACAATA
This sequence comes from Lactuca saligna, assembly GCF_052625555.1. Taxonomy (NCBI): domain Eukaryota; kingdom Viridiplantae; phylum Streptophyta; class Magnoliopsida; order Asterales; family Asteraceae; genus Lactuca; species Lactuca saligna. Next base: position 289,885,987 of record NC_136420.1, on the reverse strand, counting down.
AATAAATTCATATTGAGAAATACAACCAACACACAGAAAACTTGAAACAAATTTGAACCACTAAAGTAGTCCAAGAAAAAATACATCAACGTAAAATAGAAGTTCATAAGCAAAAGGTAATATAGGCTAAAAGAAACATAAACATATGATATAACAGTTTTTTACTCCAAGAGAGCTGATCACTTCACACTGTCCCAGGCACATCCAAATATTATTCTTAATAGGATTTATACGACCTTTCGAACAATAAGCAATCAATTATAATTATGGTTGTTCTAAAAATGTTATAAGAGGGCTTTTGACAAAGTTGTAACAACATACTTATAATTACCTAAAAATAAAAGAGAGAACTGGTCATTTGTGGCCCTTTTGATGTAGTTTTGTACAATCTACTGTTGTTCCTTTCAATTTTTGGCTGAAAATACAAATATTAGTATAACACATGATTTAAGCTAAGAAAAATAGTAAAAATTATGAAACAAAGATATAAAAGAAATAAAAATAATCTATCTGTTTCCTCCATCATGTAGAAATTATGAGAATTTGCCGATGGAATGGTTAAAAACTACAACAATGCCAAACATAAACAATTATTTAGTGGTAATTTAATTCATTCAGAAGAAAGAAAGAGCTTTACCTATAAAAAGAGTTGATTATCTACAGAAACATCGTTGTCATGACAGCATACTATAAGAATAGATCATTAGTTTATATTCAAGAAGGGTTCATCAAATCAAACATAAGAGCATCCCATGTAAATGATAAGAGAATTTTCCCCTTTTGATTCTTATATTATGTTTTTAAATGATAAAATGCAAATGATACGCTTCAGAGCTTCTTCTTTTTTCTTTGTTTTATTCTCCTTTCAACCATTTGGTATAACAACCAAGCATGTATAGGATGGCACATCAGCTTGTTCTTAAAATGAAGAACCCAGACACACACAAAAATACTAACACGCTTAATAAAATAAGGTACAATAACAATTTAAGACCAAAGATCCTAGTCTATCATACTGGAATTAGAACTAAAGATCTTGTCGAGAAAAGTATGATGTGGTTCTAACTACATATGCAATTGTAGCAAAAATAAAGTCCCAAATAAAGTTTTTGATGCGGAAGATGATGATCATAGAAATAAGAAAAATTTTGGAATATCTTTCCCATCTGAAAATAAGAAGACAATAAGATTTCAAATCTCTTACCTTAAACTCTCAAATTCAACAGGGAAGGCACCAAATGCTTATCTATAACTTCCAACAAACAACACCAACCTAGCCAAAGATAAGACCTAAAAAGAAAAACATTACAAGTAATTAATCAAAAAAGAAACACATTACACAAACAGAGGGCCTTCTTATAGAATTCATTCCCAGTCAACTTGAAAAGAAAGCAAGAACCTTGTTTACCGACACAATCAGAGGACCATTTTGCCCATATAAGACTTGAGAAAGAAAAGAAGAAATAGTTCCTTAGTTAAAATGTTCTTAATAAATGGTATAAAATTCTCCCTAACCAAATCAATAAAATCTACTTTGAAGCATGAAGCTATTGCTCCAAATGAAACACAAATTGTCAATATTTAAAGAAAATTACAAAATGGTCCCTATGATTATTCTTTTTTACCAAGTTTGGTAAAAAAATAAGAACCCTTTTCAATTATGGCTATTATTCATGTTTTCATATTGATTTTGGTTCCTAGTATCTTAAAATAAGGGAAAAAAAAACCCTGAAATAATGCCAAATTCAAGTGGTCCAAGTGAATTAAATCGATATGATAAGGACCAAAGTGAAACTTGTTTTCTTTTGGAATATGCAAAGTAAAATGAAGAATCAAAAGGACCATTTTTGTAGTTTGCTCTATTCTTAAGAGAATTAGTAGCATGATCTGTAATCTCATCAAAATTGTCCCATTGAAATTGAGAAAGATAATGATTATAATTACACCAGTAAGAAAGACGTATTTCTCGTGTTCAATATGATTTTGGACCTTCAATTCCGCAATGAAAACGTTGTTATTGCTCTCTTCGTCAACTCAATATAGGCTCCTGGTAAGAAAAAGAAAAATGAAATAGAAAATACATTTTAAAAAGATATAAAGCACATTCTTTTGGTAAATCAACTATTCTTTTAGTAAATCAACTGCAATACATTCTTCTATCTTACATTGAACAATGAAAACCATGTTTCTAAAACCACCAAAAAACACAAAAGCCATATTAATATGGTTACCATCCCTTTATTGTTGCACAATCCTGGAATCTTTGGATGTGCCCTAACAAAATATATCAGAAAATCAAGATGCTCAAAATTTTCCATTGTCAAAACCTAGAAACATTAAAACATCATCAAAATTTCAAATCAGAATAACAAATAAGATGGAGGATTTAAGATATAGTAACCATGAATTAAGATGTAGTAACCATGAACTAAGAGCTCCTATAAATAGAACTATAAAGTCAATGGAGGATTTTAGATGTGGAACAAAAACCTGCAAATCGAACAGTTAACAAAACAACATACACAAACCCAAATCGTTCCTAAAATCAATTCCTAATATCCTTAGCACTGAATCGGCGTATTCAAAATCCTTCAACAAAATGGGTAGAAATCGAGAGTTGTTCAAAACCACAGAACATGCAATTTGAAGTGACACTCGGACTTAGAAAATAATTTTAGGAAACATACCTTGTAACCCACTGATTAGACATCGAGCAGATTAGTAGACTACTAAAGTAGTAAACGATAATGGTAATTAGGTTTTGAAAAGGGGATTAAAGATTGAGCAAGATAGTGGTGGTGAAGACTGTGTGATTTTGTGGGGATTCAAAATTTGGTAGATCAAGACATATCAAATTGAAATCGATTGATGACCATAAGGATATGGTTTCCTTGATCTTATGCAATTCTAGTGGCGATGATGATTCTAGAGATGATGGAGGCAGTAGGTTTACGCAAGAAGTTTGGAGAGATTGATGAAAATCAGTTCTTGAAATTCAAACAATATAAACACGAATTTAAAGGATGGAGGGCAAAATTGGAAGTTCACTTTGTAAATTTCTAAACGAAGAAGATGACACATGGATGTTAGGGATTCTTTTATTAGGTTAGAGATGTGTTCAACTAGACCTCACTACAACATCTTACACCCAGAGAGAAAAGAGTATATGCGAAGATTAGTATACGAAAGTGATGAGACTTGTATATAATAATTAAGAATGAATATGGAAATGTTTGTTAAGCTGTGTCGTATGGTTGAGATTGATGGCAAGGTAAAGGCCTCTAGGTATCTCCAAATCAATGAACAAGTAACGATATTTTTGTATATTTTGGCGCACCATGTGAAAAATCGTGTGGCGAAGTTTCAATTTCATAGATCAGGAGAGACAAGTAGTAAACTTTTCAATAATGTAGGTAATGTTGTTGTTCGATTAGAAAAAGAATTGTTTAAGAAACCCGAGCCTATATCAAAAACTTCAACTTATGAAAGATGGAAATGGTTCAAGGTATGTGGCTTGCTATACTAGAGTATATATAGATTGTTCTTGGTTAGCATTCTAATTCTCAGACACATTTAATTGTGGTTATACGGATGTTTAGGAGTAATAGATGGGACACACAAAAGTGTACATGTATCAGAGGCAGAAAAACCTAGATACAAAAATCAAAAAGGTGAAATAACAACGAATGTAATTGCTACTTGTACTCCTCATATGCAATTCATTTATGTATTACTAGGATAGGAAGGATTTGTTGATGGTAGAGTACTACGTAATGCAATCCTTCGAGAAAATGGGTTACAAGTTAGTAAAGGTAGCTATTATCTTATTGATGTTGGGTATATGAATGGAGAAGGATTCCTCGCACCATTCAGAGGTCAAATATATCATCTCAATACTTGGTTGAATGGTCATCGACCAGAAAAGGCTGAGGAATATTTTAACATGAAGCACTCAGTGGCAAGGAACGTCATTGAATGTTGCTTTGGGGTATTAAAAAAGTGATGGGCTATACTTAGAAGTCCATCATTCTATCCCATTCGAACACAAAATAAAATTATCCTTGCGTGTTTCCTTCTACATAACTTTATACGAAAGGAATTTCCATATGATCCACTTGACGGTGATGATATTATTGACACAAACAACGATGAGGATGATGCAGATCTTGGATCACAAGTCGAGCACATAACAACAATTGGAACATCTAATTAGTAGACAATTTTTATAAGAAGTTTGGCTAACTCAATGTTTAATTCTTGGAGATCTAGGCATAACTAATCTATCGTTGTAACACCCATAAAACTCAAGCCAATTTAAAACTTTTTAAAACATGTAAAACCATTAAGTTATTATAGTTCGTTTTCAAAATAGTTTAATCATCAGAGTATCCCTAGAACCAAATCATAAAATCGTGAGATATGAGGAGTTGTACGATCATGCCTTCACCTTCCCGCGATCATCAGAAGTACCTGAAACATAATCAACAACTATAAGCCCGAAGATAAATAAGTTTCCCCAAAATACCAACTCCATACAAATATAACCATATCATATAACAAATACGGAACAACATGCATAATGAGTCATCAGTCTGACTGTACTGCCTCACAGGCCTTCAGTCTATCTGGACTGCTCTCCGAGCCTTCGAAATGTATGAACCACCTCGCAGGGCCTACAGCTTATCCGGACCGCTCGTCGGGCCTTTGGTTTGACTGAATTCCTTTGCAGGACCTTCAAGTTATCCGGACCACCCTAGGTATGTTGGCCTCCAACACAAAGCAGGACTGCCTCAACCCAACGCCAAATCAAACAAGCATGTGTACATAAATATCATACACTTGCATATATATATATATATATATATATATATATATATATATATATATATATATATATATATATATATATATATATATATATATATATATATATATATATATATAACATTCATACCAATCTAACAGATCACCAATTATAGCAACATCCTATAGCCAGGATACTGACCTAACCAGATCACTAACATAGCATCATCCTATATACCGGGATACCGATATAACAATAATAATAGCATAACAACATCCTATCTACCAGGATATCGGTCTAACATATCATAAAAGCATACAACATACTATAACCAGGATGCAAATCAATAAGAATATCATGCAATAAACTCAAATACAAATCCGATAAGGGTTGGCATTGGTGCCTTAGACCCTGTTGATATAGTGAGGAGAACTCACCTGATACTGCTGAAGTCCCACGGATAAAACTCCTGCTCTTGGTTCACAGCTTCCCGAACTATCAACATCAAACAATACCCAATTAATAACTGGGTTCCAAGCCCAAGGTCCAACTCACACTACAAAACCCAATAGGAAGGCCCAACACAAAGCCAAAGTCAGATTAGGGTTTCACATAAAATGACAATTAGGGTTAAGTGTTTCTCACTTAACCCATTAAGGACTTAATCCATTAAGTCCCTCACTCTACTAAATAAGCCATATGCTGCACCCGAACTGGTGGGTACTACTATTCCTTCCGCATTCTAACAACATGCTCATGCTATCTACCAACCTAGTGAATGCTACGGCTACACCCGCAGTCTCACGATACTCTATCACTATCTGACCGCTAGTGAATGCTACGACTACCCCGCAGTCTTACAACACTTTCCATGCTAACTGATTGCTACTGAATGCTACGGCTACCTTCGTAGTCTTACAACACTTTCTAACCAGGTCAAACACGCACTCGACCTAACACACAGCTGAACTTAATTCATTTCTAAAATTCCAACATGATTTCCCAAATTGTGCTATCAAGCACTGAGAAGACGCAATTCCCATGTTGGGGAGTTTTACCTAACTCCCAACTCACACAACCCTCAAACCTAACAGTCACTTGGGTGGTCTTCCTTCCTGACCACGATGCGAAACTTATCCCATTTTCAAACTGCTCCTTCTTCTGAATCCCACGATAATTCTCCCCTAGTTAGATTCGACTAAGTCTTCACAATACATGAAAGTTCAAGAATTCCCAATCCTTCTTACTTCATAACAATCGATCTGATGACAACCAGACCTTTCCAAATAGTATTCCTTTACTAGCCAACCCCCAAATGATCACATGCTTCCAATAACTAGATGAACACTTAGTGAATCCTAGGGAAACAAATAGTCCCGAATGCTCAAATTATCCCACACCCAAATCTTGAAGTCCAAAGATGGATACTCTTAATTAATGTCTCAACAACGAGCTACTTCCCTTGGCGCTTTCCTCTGATAGAAAATAACGCTTACTAAAACCACTGATTCTTGACAATGCTGAATAACCATCTTGTGGAACCCTATCCGCAGACCTCCCATATAATACCCTTCTTCCCAAAGTGCTCCAACAAATCTCCAGCGCTCGGCTCTAGAAATCATATCATTCATGGTCTCGCACCTTGACTCACTCACTAGCTCGATCATCCATAGCTGAACTACAAACAACCTTTTCCCTAAACCAGGCTACAACTACTCCCAAGACATAGTATATAACCCCAAAAGTGCTATAGATCGCACAATCAATCCTTAACACCCGATACAAGAGGTCCAAGGAGAACCGGATCTCACAACACACTTATGCCACATCGACCCACCTGTGCTCACTGGCACTGAAATAATGTTGACTATCCCTGCAACCAACTAACCCCGGGCTAGAATAAAACCTGATCTTGGGGTCACAATCCTGCTCACTCCTTTGATCTCGAAAAATGAGAGGGCACAGTTCTTGCCCTACAAAACGACAATCCAATCCATCAATTAACCATTCCACTTCCAGCTGTAAAACCCCAACTGAACGTAATGATCACTCCTTTCCAGAGTCCCCGCGACTCTCATTCCGGCCTTGAGCAAACCCCTGAGCCTAAAATCGAGAAACTCATGTACTAGCCTCTCCCGCTCAACCTGCGGAAATATAATGAGTACAGATCATCTTTCTGATCCCAGATAACTGCAACCCTCTGCTCATTAGAATACGTACCGGTAACAAGTTCCAACCATTCCTTTTCCCCGAACCTCAGCATGTTCAAAGCGTGCCTGACCTTCTGGTCAGTAGGAAATGAACATGTGAAGCAACATCCTTCTACATCAAATGGCCACCGTATGGCTATAATCGGGTCCTAAACCCTACCGAGGGTCGAGGGCTTCACGTTATCGAAGTCCCGATACTGGAAAGCCCGAGTGGCTCCTCCCCCAGCCGACGTTACAAATGTTGAAGCTGTTGCGACAGCTGTCTCAACAATTACTGCATAACGCTCGTTGAAATACTCAACCATGGCAGTCTTGAAAGACCCAATCATCTCTTGCAACTGTCCCCGGACAATCTCGATCAGCTCCCCCCGGATGATCCCACTGACACAATCCTCTGACAATACTAGCCTATTCTGGCTGTCAGCTCTTGATCTTGACCTGGATCTAGTCTCAAAATGTCTCGTAATCACCATTCTAGTAAGACACCAGGAAGATCTCTGATAACCCATATAATGACAAAGAACCAATTTGAAACCAAACCCTAGGGGTTGTGACATCCTTACTACGCGTATGGGTCCTGTGCTTTCAATAGTACAGGGCCATACTACCTTCCACACCTACCCATATTTGTCTCAAGTATCATCACAACGCCCTAACAATAGATGTAATCATAGCGAGCGCTCAATCCTCACTCCTAGAGTAATGCTAAATATCACATAACCTGCCTCCCAGCCTCACATAACTCACCCTCCCATGAAATTTCCACCAACCCTGTAGCACTAATGTATGATAGCCATACATAATGTTGGATCCTATAGACTTTCGAGTATCCAATCTACCATAAGCCCTAATCAATAAGAAGAACATAAGGCCAAATCAAACATTCTCGGGCTATAAGATCTTAATTATATACCACCGTGATGCATACACAAGCAACTACAGTAATGATGTCAATCTCATATAAGGAAAACCCTAGGCTAGAAGGCATAATGTAATCAGGAAATTCTATCATGCAATTCCTGAAGATCCCTAGCCTAGTACTAGCATGTTGTTCTAACATATCACATAATCAAATAACTGCATGGTATTTTGGGGCCTACTTACTGGCTGCGACTGATCGTATACTCTGCATCCTCCTTTTCTTATTTTGAAAACATTTAAAAATCATTTTAAAATCTTTTCCTTGATTTGAGACTGGATTCTCACGAGTGTTCCTCCAATTCACCCAAAACAAGGCTCTGATACCAACTTGTAACACCCATAAAATTCAACCCAATTTAAAACTTTTTAAAACTGTAACGACCGAAAAATCCAACCAATTTAAATTTTTCAAAAAAACCCAATTTCATTAAATTATTACAAAAAGGTTTTCAATACAAATCATTTAGAGTATTCCAAGAATCACATTACTACAAAATCATGAGGAGCGGTACGATCACGCCTTTGCCTTGCCACGGTCTCCTAAAGAACCTGAAAAACATTAAACCACAATTGTAAGCCCGAAAGCTTAGTGAGATACCCCCAAAATACCAACCACATATACCATATACATATCGTGCTATCTCATAACGAATCACAGAACAGCCATGCATATCGGGTCTACTGTGGGACTGGTCCGCCTTGTGGGGCCTTCAGTCCACTGGGTCCACCGTCCAAGTCCAATCATGTCCCTCGAGTCTACAGTGTGGTTGGTCTGCCCGCACTGGGCCTTCAACTCACCTGGTCAACTCTCTGAGTCCAATAATGTCCTTCGAGTCTGCAGTGTGGTTGGTCTGCCTGCACTGGGCCTTCAACCCACCTGGTCTACTCTCTGAGTCTACAGTATGACTGGTCCACTCGCGCCCGGGCCTTCAGTCGGCTTGGTCCACTCTTCGAGCCTCGGCATGTCTGGTCCGCCCTCGTGGGGCCTACAGCCTATCCGGACCGCTCGCTGGGCCTTCAGAACAACCGGTCCGCCCTGGGTATCTTGGCCTACAGCACGAAGCACGACCCGCCTCAACCCAACTCCATTCCAAACAACCATGTGCACATAAACATACAATCACATAACAATTCATATCCAGGCAAACCGATCTAGCAGATCACATAACACAATATACTCTAACAGGATACCGACCTAACCGATCACTAGAAAATACCATCCTAATTACCCGGATGCAACCATATCAAAGCAATAACGTAACAACAGATACCCGGATCTCAATCCGATAAAGGGCCGGCCTTGGTGCCTTAGACCCTGTTGATATAGTGAGGATAACTCACCTCGAAACTGCCGACTGAAAGGATAAGATCCCGCTGCTCCAAACTCCGACACGAACTCCTTCACTGAACACCAAAACACTTAACTCAATAACTACCCTTAATTACAAAAAATACCCCTGGAAGACAACTGGTCAACCTTTGGCCAAGGTCAAAGTCAATCCCTGACTGACTCTACTCGCCGAGTCAACCCGATGACTCGCCGAGTCCCCAAGCTCAGAACTTCCCTCAATCCGCGACTTAACTCGCCGAGTCACCCCGAGACTCGCCGAGTCACCCTGAGACTCGCCGAGTCCAGCAACTCTGAATCCACTCGCACCCAACTCACCGAGTCACCCCTTGACTCACCGATTCTCGACTCAACCAAAAAATATTGGGACTCTTCGACAAGACTCGCCGAGTCCAAGAACTGACTCGCCGAGTCTAAGGCTATCTTCAACCTACTCGCCGAGTTGTTCATCCAACTCGTCGAGTTCCAGCTCATCTTCAAGCAACTCATCGAGTACCACCGGGTCTGAATCCATACAGAAGCTTTCCAAGCCATGAAGATGATCCAAACCATAGCTCTACTTCTCCTAAGGCCATCCATCACGTAAAGTGGCAATCTTTACATGAATCCAAGAAGATCTAGGCGTTTTTTACTCTAGGGTTTGGGGTTTGGGACAAGATAGCTCCATCAACAACACAAGAACAGGGACTTTAAGGCTCTTAAGACCTTCTCCACTCCAGATCTGAGGTAGCAACCTCAGATCTATCCTTCAAACTCAAGATGCCACAAATCTAAGCTTCCCACACAACCCCAAAATGAAGAATCTAGAAGAACACTGCCCAAGAACGAGATATTACCTCAAAATGAAGCCTCCAACAGCAAGAGATCCGAATCTAAACAAAGCCCTTTGATCCAAGCCTCTTCTCCTTCAAGATTTCTTTAATAAACACCTCCCCAAGCTCCAAATGCACTCCAATCTTCCACAATCACACTTTCTAGGGTTTCTGGACTTCAAGGGGGATCAAAGAGGTTGGGGAGAGGGTATAATGTTCTTTAAATAGGGCTCATTCCCCGGATTTAGGGTTTTCTCCACTCAACACCTACTCACTGAGTCCATCTTTGGACTCGCCGAGTAGGCCACTTGACACGCGACCAAATTCGCAACCCTACTCGCCAAGTCCATCCATGGACTCGCCGAGTTTCCCTTTAAAATTTACACTTTTAGTCCTTCAACTCTACTCTTGATATTCCAGGATGTTACAAAAACCATTAAGTTATTACAGTTCGTTTTCAAAATATTTTAATCATCAGAGTATCCCAAGAACCAAATCATAAAATCGTGAGATATGAGGAGCTGTATGATCATGCCTTCGCCTTCCCGCGATCATCTGAAGTACCTGAAACATAATCGACAGCTGTAAGCCCGAAGCTTAGTGAGTTTCCCCAAAATACCAACTCCATACAAATATAACCATATCATATAACAAATACAGAACAACATGCATAATGAGTCATCAACCTGACTGGACCGCCTCACAGGCCTTCAGTCTATCTGGACTGCTCTCCGAGCCTTTGACATGTTTGGACCGCCTCTCAGGGCCTACAGCCTATCCGGACTGCTCGTTGGGCCTTCGGTCTAACAGAATCCCTTTGCAGGGCCTTTAAGTTATCTGGAATGCCCTGGGTATGTTGGCCTCCAGCACAAAGCAGGACCGCCTCAACCCAATGCCTAATCAAACAAGCATGTGTACATAAATATCATACACTTGCATATATATATATATATATATATATATATATATATATATATATATATATATATATATATATAACAGTCATACCAATCATAGCAACATCCTATAACCAAGATACCGAACTAACCAAGTCACTAAGATAGCATCATCCTATATACCAGGATACCGATATAACAATCATAATAGCATAACAACATCCTATCTACCAGGATACCGATCTAACAGATCATAACTGCATACAAGGTACTATAACTAGGATGAAAATTGATAAGCATATCATGCAATAAACTCGAATACAAATCCGATAAGGGCCGACATTGGTGCCTTAGACCCTGTTGATATAGTGAGGAGAACTCACCTGATACTGTTGAAGTCCCACGGATAAAATTCCTGCTGCTGGTTGATAGCTTCCCGAACTGTCAACATCAAACAATACCCAATTAATAACTGGGTTCCAAGCCCAAGGTCCAACTCACACTACAAAACCTAATAGGAAGGCCCTACACAAAGCCCAAGTCAAATTAGGGTTTCACATAAAATGACAATTAGGGTTAAGTGTTTCTCACTTAACCCATTAAGGACATAATCCATTAAGTCCTTCACTCTACTAAATAATACATATGATGTGATTAGGCTTAATTCCTAACTCCTTTCCAATTGCCCAAAAGTGGGTCCCGATAAGTCCAAGCCCAAAATCCCAAAATTAGGGTTTTTCACATGAAATGATGATTATGGTTAAGTGTTCCTACTTAACCCATTAAAGGCTTAATCAATTAAGGACTTAATCCATTAAGCCCATTATTGATTTAGGTTAATTTACCAATGATTATTATTTAATATTTCAAGTTAGTAAATAATCTCGTGTATGTCCCGATTAAATTCTCAAAAATTAGGGTTTTATGCCATTAGGGTTTTCCGAACCCTAATTAAGGTTTTTCCAACCCAATACTAACCCATTAGTCCATTGGTTGGGCTTCTAGGTCACATTGTCCTTATTGGCCCATTAGGGATCCATTGGGCCCACTAGGGCTTCTTTGGGCCCATTAGGGTTTCCTTGATTCCACATTGTCCAAACATCCCCCACGAGGTCCAAACGCAATCAAAGTAAACCGCCACCCGAAACGACAGCTGGTGGCAGCAGGAGGCGACAACCACCACTCTATGGTGGTGGTTAGTTTCTTCTTTTCATTATTTCACTTTGGTTACAAATTACAATATTATCCTCTTAACACACACAACCACTAAAACACATAGTAATTACACACACAACCACCCTTATGGTGGCTGGTGGTGGTAGACGGTGGAAACCACCACCTCACGGTGGTGGTGGTGGCCCACTTTTACATTTCCGATCAACAGAACACCCACATAACACAACTCGATCCTAGAAAAAACCCACATCAACATATGCTAAAAAACAAAACGAACACCACTACCCACCTGGCGGCAACAACAATGATAACAGCTTACTGGAGGCGGCAGCCACCATAGCCGGCGGCCATGGTGGTTTATCTTCGGGTCTTTCTATCCTTCAAGCATCCATATGGAAATCAGCAACCCTCAAAGCACCGCCAATCATGATATACAACTGAAAGATATACACAAACACTCTTAGCAGCGGTGGTGAGCGGCGGTGCGACAGATAAGGGAGATAAACGGTTCGTCGCCGGGAATAACAACAACGACAACCTCACGCTTTCCTCCTCCGATCATTTGCAACCACATCATCCGTTGACGACCTTATCTTCAACGGCGACACACACATCTTGTCGGGAAAATAAACCCAACACCGTGGGCTGTGACGATGGCAGCAAGGAAACAGCAGCGACTATTGGCGGTGGAACTCCCTCTCGTCAAAGCTTACTCGAACGAAATCAACAACAATTGGGGAGCAGACATGTTGGTGGTCCTCGTCGGCATCTCCGTCTTCATCATCTGGGCAACAGCTTCATCAGCGTCCATGGAGGGAGGTGGCGACAGTTGAAGATGAGAGGGGGGTATAAGGGTGGCGACTACAGTACCCGATTAGGGTTAGGGTTACGGAGAGATCAAGAGGCTTTATACCCCGTTCCTACAAACTACAAACCATAATGGTAGAAACAGCCCCTGATTCTCCTTTTCCTTTCAATTTAAATCCAAATGTTACCAAATTGCTCCTCTATGACAATTTCTTTTCATCCCAAGTCCAAAATTTACCATTTAGCTCCCACCCCCATAAATCCTTACACGTTAAGCCCAACTAATACCAAACACCCCTTGACTTATGAAAATCTTTATCAATTAAGTCCCAAAATCACACTTTAACCCCTAGAGATTCAAATCTTGACATTTGGCTCCCCGAAACCAACACCCCACTAATTATTATTTATTTTTGAGCTCTAATAATATAAACTAATCATAATAATTACTTCCTGGGGTTCCTGATTTATTATTTAATTACTCTTCTTAAAATGGGATGTTACAATCATTTTTGTATTAACTAAATTATGATACATTTTTATGAAATTTTAGTAATATTATGTTTTTACTTATGTCGAGTTTTCTTGTGACTTGTTATATATTTAATAAATATTTTTGTAATTATTTATATATCATTGTTGTTAATTGTCAAAGGTGTGGAGTCACAACTTCCTGGAGATAGGGGTTCAGGAAAAAAATAAAAGGAAGTGGAATGAGATAGAAGACGAGAAACTTGTTGAAGCTATGGTTGATATACTTAATTCGGGTTATTACTTTAAATCAGAAAATGGTTTTAAGCATGGGTTTTTTGGTGCCGTGGAAATCTGGCTTGCAGTCTCGCTTCCCAACTAGGGAATAAAAGCAAAGCCACATATCGAATCACATATTAAAACTTTGACGAGCGATTGGTCTGTTGTACATGATATGATGTCAAGGAACAACGCAAGTGGTTTTGAGTGGGATGAATAAAATAAAATGCTTGAAGCTCCTCAATTTGTTTGGCAAGCATACGCATGAGTGATGATTTTAACTAATGCTCTAATGTTATTTTAAAGTACTTTTTAGCATAATTTATTATTTATTGTCACGGCTTGTGCGTGACTTCATCTTGTAATATCATCACAATGTATATAATTTAAACAAGACAACACCATCATCAAACATATCAAAATATAATCAACATTGTTTACATTAAGTATAGTATCATAAGTTACATGCCAAAATATTCAATGTATGATGATAACAAAATTCAACAAATTCCACATGTTCTTGTAGACCTTTCCGCTTAACGATTCCTTGAGAATATAAGTTATTTTGAAAACGTCAACACATATAATGGTTGTGAGTTCATAAGCATGTTCAAATGAAAAGTTTTGAATTGTTAGTAAAACACTATAAAATCCGATATTTTTTGAAAAATAATTTGAACGTGATGCATCAAAATCAAGTATTAATGCATGTGTGTTTTCTGTTTTTGGAATGTATATAAAGATGTAATCTGGTTAAAAAATCTTGTATTTTCTATTGTAAGTAAAAGTTATTGTTTAATTGTGTATTTCCCCATAAAATCCTATATTTTCTATTTATAAGAGTGTTGTGGTCTCAACCCTAAGATCGAATATCAGTGTATGTATGTTTTCGTATCAACAAGATTTTATAGGTGTTCCATAATATTATGTTGGAGAGAAGCTCTGGGTGAGCAGTTTTAACCATACTTGATTATGAAGAATTCGCCTATCGTGGCATTTTCAGGTGCCAAGTTGATTAAGGTAAGGTTTGTCACCTTAGACTAGCCTAGTCTAACTGTAGCGTACAACCCAGGTGTGGGGTGTCACCCCGTATAGATTGTCACACCCCCAAACCGAATTGGCGGAAACATTCGGGGGCGGAGGACGTCATGTACAGTATCACAAAAATGCATAATAGTAAACAAGCAACAACATCATCCATTACATTAATAGTATAATTCAATACAAGTGTGTTCTGTGTAATAATAATATGACAGCAAAAATGAATGATCAAAATAAAGACAAGTCTGTGTAATAAAAATATGACACTATTATTACCAAAATATAGTTTTACATTACCGATTATGTGAGAAGATCACAATGTGATTACACTGGGGAAAAATAATGAAGTACTATAGTATTGTAAAAAGTAACCACCATTGTACTAATTACCTTAAATCAATTGTTAATTAAGGTTTGGATGTGATGTGGTTATAAGTTATAACCATGCTAAATTGACAAGTAGATAAACACGACGACCCTCTGGCGATGAAAGTAAAAGTGACATTTGTCTCGGTCGACTGTAGCGAACAGTCAGGATGCGGGCTTGTCAGTCCCGTATAGATCTATACACACAATGTTCGATCTCCCTCCAGGAGACTCTGGTTACAAAACATGACACAACAAACTTGTTGTTGTTCCATGAAGTAGACTCAAATAAATTAAAGTTTTCTTGTTCTAGTAAAGGATGCATGTTCCTTTTGTTTTTTATTATAGTATGTTTGAACTGACTCTTGTATGTTTCATTGTACTAGAACTAGTCAGTAGTAATCTCCTAAACTATACCTATTATAGCTTACTAGTAACATTGTTTGAATGGCTGAGTATGTTTGTACACCTTTGTTATCTAAAAGCTTTGAATTAATGTAAGAGCTTTCATATCTATACATATATACATGGTATATAACTAAGATTCAAATGACATTCGGAAAAACAACCGATACCCTAAGTCCATAACCAAACAAGGAACAGGAAATAAAGCGATTTATCAGTCCTAAGTCCTTTCAACCTTGTTTATATAACTATATCTGAATAGACATGATTTTGACAATATACAAGTTTTAAAAGAGTTTAATAAGGAGTTTTAGCATATAAAAGAGTTTGATAAAATGTTTTGTAATAGTTGTTTGATAACATAGTTTTGAAGTAAAAGAAATCCACCTATATGATAGTTATTAATCACATATAATAACTATAATGTTTCAACTTGTATCCCCCCCCCCCCCCCCCCGCGTGCCCATAAAAGCATTTAAAATCATTTAAAAGGTTAGTTAGGGGTATGAACTCACCGGATGTGAGTGAAGCGAATGTAAGGTCGGTAACGGTTGCTATGTGTCAAGTGAAGACTCGAGCACACACGCAGGGTCCTATTTAGCATATAATGACACATATATGGATACAATTAGTGTTTATACAGATTTATCATGAAAGGAAACAGCTTAGGGACTAGGAACCACTTGAATGGAAGTGTTACACTCATATGTGATTGCACATAAAGGGGTTTACGGCCACACATGGTGTTCACGGCCATGGAGTTTGCAGCCAAAGTGGTGATTTCCACCTATATGATAGTTATTAATCACATGTAATTGATATAATAACTATAATGTTTCAACTTGTATTCCCCCCTGGCCCATAAAAGCATTTAAAAGTATTTAAAAGGTTAGTTAGGGGTATGAACTCACCGGATGTGAGTGAAGCGAATGTAAGGTCGGTAACGGTTGCTATGTGTCAAGTGAAGACTCGAGCAAACACGCGGGGTCCTATTTAGCATATAATGACACATATATGGATACAATTAGTGTTTATACAGATTTATCATGAAAGGAAACAGCTTAGGGACTAGGAACCACTTGAATGGAAGTGTTACAATCATATGTGATTGCACATAGAGGGGTTTACGACCACACATGGTGTTCACGGCCATGGAGTTTGCAGCCAAAGAGGTGATTTCAGCCAATGAGTGTACGGTCATGGAGTTTGCGGCCATACACTCCTTGAAAGGCTTGCAAATGAGATGTTCTAAAGCCCTAACAAGCATTCCCTAAGTGTTCTTGGTCCTAGGCTTGGACTTAGATGAGTTTGAAGGCCAAGACATGAACCAACAAAGATTTACGGCCATGCAAGGGTTTACGACTGTAAACTCTTGGTGTTCATGCTCCAAAATGATGTATTAAGGCTATAAATTGGATGTTTAACAAGCTTAACTAGAAGATGGAAGAAATACTTACACTTTGGAGGCTTTTAGGGGGTTTACGACCCAAGAACAAGTAGGTGTTCTCGGTGTTCTTGGTAAAAGTGATGAACACTGGAAGATCTACCCAAAAACATGATTTTTATGGATTAAATCAATGATAACATCAATTAAAATGGAAGAAATCCTTACATTTTGGAAGACCAAGGTGAAAGCTTGATGATAGTTGAGAGAGAAATCCGAAATCTAGGCTTGGAAGTGTAAGAAATGACTAGAAATGAGGGTAAAAGTCATATATGGGTACGAGTTTACGGCCAAAAAATCTAGTTTACGGCCGTAAACTCCTTATGAATGGAGTTTCCGGCTTGTATGTTGCACACTGCACTCTAGAATACACTTCCTAACATTCCTTCTTGAAGGTAGTACGCTTATAACACTCAGACAGACTTTAAACAGGGCTAAAAGATAGCCAAAAACAAGTCTGACTTTGATTGACTTAACTGAATCTACAAGATAGAAATTTTGGGTTGTCACATAGATCTATAGACAAACTCTCGCTCTCTGTAACATCCCAAAAATACGACCCAAAAATTTCGTTTTTCAATATAACCAAAATCATAATTAGAGTATCATATCATAAAAACTATACGTGATGTATCCCAAACATAATAAAATATTGTGCGGAAAACTGTATCATACTATGTCAAATCAAAACAAACTAAATCAATTCCCAGGATAAAAGCTAAGTTGTGGTGTGTGCGATGCTATCACCCCGAGCTCTTCACTTTGCTTGCGGAAGTACCTGAAACCAAAACTGAACTATAAGCACAAAGCTTAGTGAGCTCCCCCAAACTACCACATACCATACAATATATAAATAAGCACATGCTGGGCCTTGCCCACTGCATCAGACCGAAGTCCGGAACTTACTGCATCGGACCGAAGTCCGGAACTAACTGCATCGGACCGAAGTCCGGGACTGACTGGGACCTTGTCCCCTGCATCAGACCAAAGTCCGGAACTAACTGCATCGGACCGAAGTCCGGAACTGGCTGGGACCGTGTCCCCTGCATCGGACCAAAGTCCAGAACTAACTGCATTGGACCAAAGTCTGGAACTGGCTGGGATCGTGTCCCCTGCATCGGACCAAAGTCCGGAACTAACTGCATCGGACCGAAGTCCGGAACTGACTGCATCGGACCGAAGTCCGGAACTGACTGGCATAGCATAGCATAGCAAAACATATTTCAAATAGCATAGCACACATGGTCATAAAATCATATACTGCATACTACGTCAGGCCGTAGCCCATAACACTTAACACATAAATCCTGTCTGAGCCACGAAGGCATCAAACAAACTATCAACTGCATCGAACCAAAGTCCGGAAACTACTGCTACTAAACGGGCCGGCATTGTGGCCTTAGACCCGTTCCTACTGGAAGGAAACTCACCTCGTAAACTGGCTGCTGAGTGTATGACTCTGGAATCTAACTGCTGCTGCTTCGGTATCTCTCTGGCTACAAGTCCATAAACACACTCAATCAATTACTAAACATTGCACTTGGGTAAAATGACTCTTTTACCCTTGGTCACAGTCAACTCTCATTTGACATGACTCGCCGAGTTGGGCCGCCAACTCGCTGAGTCTCTACTCTCACACCTCACCCTACTCGCTGCTACTCATCGAGTATGGCATCAACTCGACGAGTACCCTCTTGATCCAAGAACTCAGACAATCTTCATCCGACTCGCCGAGTCATATGAACAACTCGACGAGTTGTTCTTGAACTTAAGAAGATTGCCTTGGACTCGCCGAGTTGTATGAACAACTCGCCGAGTCCATCCATTACTGAGTCTACCCTCAAACTCGCTGAGTCCACTCCCTAACTCACTGGTCCCACCCGACACCTCTAAAAAGGAAGAAATCGGGGACTCGCGACTCGACTCGCCGAGTCATTCTTCCGACTCGCCGAGTAGCTTGCATGCAGCAACTCAAAACTTGATTCTGCTTGAATCCATTGCATAAAACTTATAGATCTGGACTCCCTTAACACGATTAGCACGTAAAGATTCTATCTTTACGTGCCCATATGCATCCATGAAGCTAAAATGACTCAAAAAGCATAATAAAGGCTAGATCTAGGGTTGACAAGCAACATGGGGCCATAAAGCTAATAGATCTGAGCTCCTGGAGCTCAATCTTACCTAGATCCAGAGGCCAAACGTCTTAATATGACATATAAGGCACATAAGAGCTTGGGGACTTGACCAAGAAAGACCCAAATGAAGTTTTAAGCATAGAATCATGGGGAAAATGGGTTATACCTTAAAGGAACTGTTGGAAGAACACAATAGTTGCTTGGTTGGCTTTCCTTCTTCTGGATCTACTTCTTTCCTCCTCCAAAAACCTTCAAAAACACCCACAAAAGTCTCAAACTCTCAATGAATGGCTTAGGACGAGGTATACAAGGCTCTAAGGGTGAATGGGGGCTGGCTTGGGGCAGTTAAGGTGTTTAAATAGGGTGCAAACCCCTGAAACTTAGAGTTTCATCCAACAGCGGCGACTTGCCGAGTCTAGGATATGGACTCGCCGAGTCGCCAACTTAAAACGTGACCTGGATCGCGTCTCTACTCGGCGAGTCGGACCCATGACTCGCCGAGTCCAAGGCTAAAATGGGAAATGTTCGAATAAGATTTACATACCAGAAACCAGGTGCTACAAATCTCCCCCACTTATTTTAGACTTCGTCCTTGTAGTCTGCTACGGCTGGATCTGCAAATATCTCCGGGTAGTGCGCTCTCATCTCCTCCTCAACCTCCCACGTCCATTCAGACCCCTTCCAGTGTTGCCACTGCACCTTCACTAATTGAATTACCTTGTTCCTCAAGGTCTTGGTCTTCCGTTCCAGAATCGCGACTGGCCTCTCAATATAATTCAGGCTGCTATCAACCTGAATATCCTCTAGGGGAACGACTGCTGACTCATCCACCAAACACTTCCTCAACTGAGACACGTGGAAGGTGTTGTGAATCTGACTAAGCTCCTCAGGAAGGTCTAACCGATAAGCAACCCGACCCACCCGGGCCAAAACCCTGAAAGGACCAATAAATCTGGGGCCCAATTTGCCCCTCTTCCGGAACCTGATGACACCCTTCGAAGGTGAGACCTTCAGAAGGACCATATCTCCCACCTGGAACTCCAAGTCCGAACGCCTCCTGTCGGCGTAGCTCTTCTGTCGACTCTGCGCAGTCTGCATCCTACTACGAACCTGCTGAATCAACTCAGTCGTCTTGAGCACCACTTCTGTGCTCCCGATGACTCGTTGATCGACCTCGCCCCAACAAATCGGGGTCCTGCACTTCCTCCCATATAGCATATCAAAAGGAGGTCGATCAATGCTCGCATGATAACTGTTGTTATACGAGAATTCCGCTAGCGGAAGATACGTATCCCAACTGCCCCCAAAATCTAGAACACATGCCCTAAGCATGTCCTCAAGAATCTGAATCGTCCTCTCGCTCTACCCGTCAGTCTGAGGGTGAAAAGCGATGCTGAAATGGAGACGAGTACCCATCTCGTCGTGGAACCGCTTCCAGAATTTGGATGTGAAACGGACATCTCGGTCTGACACCACCGATACCGACACTCCATGACGTGCCACAATCTCTCGCACATAGATATCGACTAACTTTTCCGCCGATATACTCTCCTGAATCGGAATAAAATGAGCACTCTTCGTCAACCGATCCACTACTACCCATATAGAATCCACTCCACGTGCGGTCCTGGGGAGCTTGGTGACAAAATCCATGGTGATATCCTCCCATTTCCACACGGGAATGTCTAACGGCTGCATCTTGCCGTGAGGTCTCTGGTGCTCCGCCTTGACCTTCTGGCAGGTCAAGCATCTCTCAACATACCAAGCGACGTCCCGCTTCATGCAGGGCCACCAATAATCAGGTCGAAGATCTTGATACATTTTCGTCGCCCCTGGGTGGATAGAAAACCGAGACTTATGAGCCTCGTCCATCAATACCTACCGTACTCCACCCCAGTACGGTACCCACACCCTCCCATGAAGCGTCAGCAAACCCCGACTGTCATAATCAAACGAAGCTACTCGGCCCACTATTCTCTCACACTTCTGCCTCTCCTCCTTGAGGCCTTCCATCTGAGCCTCCTTGATCCGCTCCAACAACGGAGTGATCACTGTCATCCTCATACACAGATCTCTAATAGGGGCCGCCGACACCTTGCGGCTTAGGGCGTCGGCCACCACGTTGGCCTTCCCTGGATGATAAAGGATCTCGCAATCATAATCCTTCAGCACGTCCAACCACCTCCTCTGCCTCATGTTCAGACTCGGCTGATCCATAAGATACCGCAAACTCTTGTGATCCGTGTAAATAGCACAACGGACCCCATAAAGGTAATGTCTCCAAATCTTGAGAGCAAAGACAATTGCCCCCAGCTCCAAATCGTGGGTAGGATAATTAGCCTCGTGGGGCTTCAACTGTCTCGAGGCATAAGCTACCACATGGCCTCGCTGCATCAATACTGCCCCCATACCTGTGATCGAAGCATCACAATAGACTACGAAGTCCTCTACTCCCTCTGGCAAGGTAAGGATCAGAGCCTCGCACAATTTCTGGCTGATAGTCTCGAACGCCGCCTGCTGCTCAGGCCCCCAACGAAATACCACCGACTTCTTGGTTAGTCGGGTGAGCGGCACTGTCACACCCCCAAACCGAGGATGGCGGAAACGTCCGGGGGTGGAGGACTTCATGTATAGTATCATAACCACAATTTCAATAGTAATTTAAGCAAACACAACCAACATATATATAATTGAAAAAGTTACATCACTTGTATGAATTACATGTTTCAAAATCAATTACAATATGTTGACAAAATATGAAAAGTTTGATGCCTTAACGTCCCATCCTCAAAAGCACTTGATTACCTGTTTAGTGTTTTCCTGAGAATACGAGTTTTTTGAAAAGTGTCAACACAAAGGTTGGTGAGTTCATAAGCTTTTATTAATAAACTTAGTAGAAGTCTTTTACATGTAAATTCGCGTTTGTTTCAGAAAAATCCGATATTTTCCTTGAAATCCAAAAAATGTAGCCTTATAACCAAAGACTAAAATGTATGAGAAAATCATCGTTTCTTAGTAGAGATGTCGTGAGTTTAAAATGATATGGAAAGTAAATTTCTTTTATCAACCTAACACCTACTTCGGTTTTATGAAACCCCGTAAACTTTATGAATTGTTATCTCCCTAAGTGAGTCGCTATAATCATACTGTGACTATGTGAACCTGCCACAACGTTTCTCAGGCGTCGCGAAAATGAAATGACATTTGTCACCCGTAGACCTGCAGGTCCCACTGTAGCTAGCAGCAAGGTGTGGGGTGTCAAACCCAATATAGATCTATATACAAGTATCACGTTCTCCCTCAAGGAGATTTTGATTATAACTACCAGGAATTATATCCCGCACTCGGACGTACGGGGAGAGAGAGAGTCTCACAACATAGGTTAACAAGTTTACGTGAAATGTGTGTGGATATAAATCTTTCTTGTATGAATGTACCCTTTTTGTACGAGTGTGTTGAGTGATGTATCATAAACTATACCTATTATAGTTTATCTAAAATGTATATAATATGTATGAATTCTTTTTATGGAATGTATTAGTGTTGTGAATTTATCCAACTATACTTTTTATAGTTACATAATACGTGTTCTAAAGGAATGAATAATATTTAATATGAATAACTTAGTTTCAGTTCACAATGATAAACTAACAAGGAAACACATTCAAATATTAGAACTTATGATTATACACTTTGCTCAACATATTACAAAGTGTTATGATATTTACATGCTGTTGGCTAACTTTAGCAATTCTGCCCAGTTTTGTAAAAATCATAGAAAAATCATACGAAGTCGAAAACTAGATCCGTAAATTCTGGGAGTTCAAAAAATGTGTCTAGTTTACTCATAATTTTTATCACGATTTTTAATGACCTCCAACTTGGGTGAAAATGTCCATAATCACAGACTGGTCCGGATTGTTGTTTGAAATGATAGGCAGTTTTGTAAAAATCACCATAAATTATAGAAAAATCGTATGGAGAGGTGCAAGTAGTCATTTTAAAGCTAAGAACTTGAACTACTTACACCTTGTACAGTTTTGAAAACAAAAATGTTTAAGATACCCAAAACAGTCCGTGAATGGAGTTGAACTTTTCTGATGAAGGCTGTTAGAGAAATTTAGTTATGTTCTTAGTGTTTTAACTTGTATTCCCCCCTTAAAAACTTGAGAAAACATGAAAATGTAGGGGTATGAACTCACCTTAAGTGATTTCAGTAGATGATTGTTGAAGAATGGAAGTGTTTAATTCAAGAACACTTGGAGATGCCTTGAAGGTTTTCGAGAATCTAACATCATAGTTAGGGAGTTTGTGTAAGCAATCAAAGATTTGAGTAGAATGAAGTGAAATAATAATAGGGAGGATGAATTTTTACTTACTAAGTGTGGAAGAACACTTGAAATCAGCCTTGGATCTCGAAAATTTGTGTAGAAGAGTTTGAGAGAAAAAGTGGTGTTTGTTACTTAGTGGAATGAGAGAAATGAGAGAAAATGAGGAGTGTGGTTGTTTGTTCCAGCTCAAAAACGTGGGAGTGAGTGAAATTTGAGTGTAAGGGAACATTGAAGTGACATAGGTAAGGTGGGGAGGTATGGCTGGTCATAGAGTGGGTGTGGGGTGGTTGCTTGTGTCATAAGTTAAGGCAAAGTCAACACTCCACCTTAAATAAATCCCCCATTAGATCTTTATTATTTAAATAATGATTTTCATCAAAAATATGTTTAAATTATGAATATTTAGAGTTTATTATGTTAAAATATAATTTCTGGAGAAAATCCCGCTTTAAAATCACGAAAAACGGGCTTAAAATGTTAAAAATATCAAAAATGGACTAAAAGTGACAAAAATGCGAAATCTGGCCGAGGCTCGGCCTTCTGGTGCTGAACCGAGAGGGAGAGAGGCAGAAACCGAGAGGGAAGGAGAAGGAGGGAAGGAACCGAGAGCACGAAGAGACAGAGAGGAGAGAAAGGAACAGAGCGCGCGAAGAGACAGAGGGGAGAGAAAGGAACAGAGCGCGCGAAGAGACAGAGGGGAGAGAAGGGAACCGAGGGCGACAGAGCGGCAGAGTAGCGAACAGAGACCGAGAGGAGCAGAGCGTGAAGCGACAAAGGCAGAGGCTCGGTCTCTGGTCTCTTAGCCACCAGAGGCTCGGTCTCTGGTCTCTTAGCCACCAGAGGCTCGGTCTCTGGTCCTAAGAGGCCTCTCACTCCGGTTTCGGTTCCTAAAGCCTATTTTTCTCGTTTTCGCCCCGTTTTAAGCCGTTTTTGACCCGGTTAAGGGCCGGAATGACCCGAATGATTCCAAAAAGTTACGGGAAACTTTTGAGAGAGATTTGGGAGAGATTTCTCACACTTGGAGAGATTTGGGAGAGATTTGACATTCTTGGAGAGATTTCTCATACAAAGAGATATTTGAGAGAGGTTTCACATACTTGGAGAGATTTGGGAGAGATTTGACATTCTTGGGGAGATTTCTCATACAGAGAGATATTTGAGAGAGATTTCACATACTTGGAGAGATTTGGGAGAGATTTGACATTCTTGGAGAGATTTCTCATACAGAGAGATATTTGAGAGAGATTTCACATACTTGGAGAGTTTTGGGAGAGATTTGACATTCTTGGAGAGATTTTTCATACAAAGAGATATTTGAGAGGGATTTCACATACTTGGAGAGATTTGGGAGGGATTTGACATGCTTGGAGAGATTTCTCATACAGAGAGATAGTTGAGAGAGATTTCAAGTGTGGCATTTGTGAGTGTTTGGCTCCGTAATGCGAGTCTCTTGAGCCCCGTTAAGTCATGATTAAGGATCCCACACACTCCTAATGAGTATGCAACATGGTTTTCATCAGTTTAGTTCATTGATTAGTACTAGGGCTTAGGAAATTTTTAACACAAGACTTTTCTCAAGTGATGTTTTCCCATTAATATAGCAAGTTATACAGTATCAACATAACACAAACCCTAATACACAAGGTTTAATAGGGTTGACCAGCTTGACTTGATGACTTGACTTGACTCAAGATTGACGATTGTCACAGGCACTGCTATCTTGGAGAAGTCCTGAATAAATCTCCGATAATACCCTACCAACCCTAGGAAGCTCCGAATCTCAGATGGAGACTTCGGGACCTCCCACTGCATCACGGCCTCTATCTTGGCCGGATCTACCAAAATACCCTTCTGGTTGACGATATGACCAAGAAACTGCACCTCGCGCAACCAGAACTCACACTTGGAGAACTTTGCGAAAAGTCTCTCCCTCCTCAAAGTCTCCAACACCTCCCGCAGGTGCTCCTCGTGCTGCCCCTGTGTCTTGGAATATACCAAGATATCGTCTATGAATACTATCACTGACCGATCCAGCATCGGCCAGCACACGCGGTTCATGAGGTCCATGAACACGGCTGGGGCATTGGTGAGCCCAAATGGCATCACCACGAACTCATAATGACCATACAGGGTCCTGAAAGCAGTCTTATGTACATCCTCATCTCTAACCCTCATTTGATGATAACCGGAGCGTAGATCGATCTTGGAGAACCAAGACGCTCCCTGAAGCTGATCAAACAAATCATCTATCCTCGGAAGTGGGTAACGGTTCTTCACCGTTACCTTATTCAACTCCCGATAATCAATGCACATACGATGCGACCCATCCTTCTTCCTCACAAACAGGATCGGCGCTCCCCAAGGCGAACTGCTCGGCCGAATGAAACCCTTGTCTAACAGCTCCTGCAGCTGTGTAGACAACTCCTGCATCTCAGGGGGAGCTAGTCGATACGGTGCTTTGGCTTTCGGAGCTGCACTAGGAATTAGGTCGATCCTGAACTCAACCTGCCTCTCAGGAGGTATCCCTGGCAAATCCTCGGAAAACACATCCGGGTAGTCCCGAACAATAAGAACATCATCAACCGTCGTCTTGCCCTTCTCCCGGGCATCCAAGACGTAAGCTACAAAACCGGCGCAACCCTGCTGAACATAGCGCCTCGCCCTTGCGGCAGAACAAAAGATCGGTCCTCGCTATGGCCTCTCGCCCTGAATCACTAACTCTCCCCCACTGGGAGTGCGAACCCTCACTAGCTGAAGCTCACAATCAATCACCGCCCCATTGGGGCTTAGCCAATCCATGCCCACAATAACCTTATTCCCTTGCAGGGGAATAGGTACCAGGTCCACTGAAAACTACTCATCAAATATCTGAAGGGAACACCCTCTATGTACTCTGCCGACCCTCACGGTCCTATCATATGCTATCTCAACCTCTAATGGACAATCCAGCTCCCCGGGAGCTCTACTAAATCTCTTGCTAAGCGCAAGCGATACGAATGATCGGGTAGCCCTCGAATTGAACAATACCAAAGCAGAGATGCCGTTCACCGAGAACGACCCTAAATAAAACATATCATCAAGTAATATTCAAACGATAATAATAATTAAAAGATGAAGGAAAGATACATACCCGTCATCACATCAGGAGTCGCTCGCGCCTCCTCTGCTGTCATCTGAAACGCCCTACTCTTCGCCACTGGCGCATCAGATCGGCCCTGCCGGCCATCTGTAATCCTCAAGGTGGCAGGGGCAGGTGCAACCACCTTCCCTGCTGCAGCTAAACTGGGACACTGGGACTTTTTATGTCCCCTCTGATTGCACTGAAAGCAAATCAGATCTGATGCTGTAACAGCAGTAGCTGGGGCCGTACAATCCCTGCTCAAATGCCCAGTTCGACCGCACTTGTAGCAGCCGGAACTCCCCGCCTTGCACGTTCCCTCGTGCAATCTCCCACACTTGCCACACCTACCGTGGCTCTGCTGACTCCTAGACCTGTGATCTGAAACCTTGGGCTTTTTGCCCAAACTGCCTGAACCCGAAATCGCCTCCGGTTTCCTCTTCTTCTCCATCTCGAGATCAATCTCTCTCTCCCGAGCTCTAGCAATCATGTCATCCAGCGTTTTACTACTGGACCGGCTCACAAACATGCGGATATCACTCCGAAACATCTCATGATAACGGGCCTTCTTCATCTCCTCATCGGCTGCATATTGAGGAACAAGAAGAGCCCTCTCCCTGAACTTGGCGGTGATCTCCGCCACTGTCTCTGTAGTCTGGGTAAGGTCCTGAAACTCCCTAGCTAACTGCTGCACCTCAATGACCGGTGCAAACTCCGCTATGAACCTGGTAGAGAAATCAGTCCAGGTCATGGCGTCCAATGCTGCATCATCCCCGATGGCTTGTCCGACTTCCTCCCACCAATCCCGTGCCCTGTCCTTCAGAAGACAGGACGCCAATCTGACCTTGTCCCCCTCGGGACACCTACTAGTGCGGAAAGCATTGGCCACATCCGCCAACCATCTGGTACTCGCTATGGGGTCCCGCGCCCATGATAGTCTGGAGCTCCGCATGCCTTGAACTCCCTGAACGTAAGTGTGCGCGACCCCATCATGGCCGCCATCTCGGCACGGAAAACACCCAATCTCTCATCCATCAACTCTAAAATACCCTCCTTGATCGAACCGAATATCACAGGAGTCTGCTCTAGTATGATGCGGGTAACCTCAGAAGAAAGGAACTCTCTAGTCTGCTCATCCATCTGCCCGACCTCCAGGCCTGATCCCGATCCTGATCCCCCTCCGACACCTGAGCTGCCGACTGCTGGTCTCGGACGCAAAACTACCATTCTGAAACATATCATAACAACATCAGAACACTGAAATATCTCAAGGGATCATGACACTACTACTAGCTTCCTGGCCTTGTCTTGGCCTTCCTTGAATCGAGTACGGATCCTCTGCTTTCAGTAGTACGGGCCCATACTACCTTCCACATCTATCCGTACTTTCCTCAAGAACTGCGTTGACTCCACCAAGTCACTTCTACTACTGCTATTCTCTGCTACTCTCATCCTAGACTTGCCCTAGGGAAACCTCAGGCTCAACACAACTGGTCCTCAGCTGCTGAAGGTCTCCTCATAATGCCAATTATCCACCACCTAAACACCATCACATGTGATGAGGATCAGATAATCCTTCAAGTAAAAGACTCGTCCCTATAACGGTTGGACTCAGACAAGAGCTGTACAATAGGGCCAGTTCCAGCACTCTGGGATTATTCAACCCTGATCACATGTGGTGTGACGTGTTCACCTAATGGCTAACCCCCATCACTCAGAACCCCACAAAGCACGAAGCAAGCAGCATTCGGATAAGGGAAACAGACTCAGGCAAAACTATTCTCATAACAAGAAACTGTACTAGCATAGGATGCTAAGCTCATACTATCAGGCATAACCTTAACCAGGCTATCCTCCTACTGCCTACTCAATACTAGCATGCAATACTCATAAAGCTGTAACACATAAAGCAGGCACATAAGGCATTCTCCTAGATCCTTAGTCCTATACTAGCATGCTGTTCTATAGAAACTGAAACTGAACAAATAACTTGTATGGGTAATTTGGGAGTACTTACTTGAGCTCGACTGATCGCATGCACACACCTCTATCTCGTTAAAAATTTCTTTCTTTCTAAGTGCTTTCAAAATTCTTTTTAGAAAACGTTTTTCTTTAAAAAAATAAAAATCTTTTATTTCCCCTTAGTTTGAGTTCAGACACACCCGGAAGTGTATCCGAATCCCTCAAACCAGGGCTCTGATACCAACTTGTAACGTCCCAAAAATACGACCCAAAAATTTCGTTTTTCAATATAACCAAAATCATAATCAGAGTATCATATCATAAAAACCATACGTGATGTATCCCAAACATAATAAAATATTGTGCGGAAAACTATATCATACTATGTCAAATCAAAACAAACTAAATCAATTCCCAGGATAAAAGCTAAGCTGTGGTGTGTGCGATGCTATCACCCCGAGCTCTTCCCTTTGCTTGCGGAAGTACCTGAAACAAAAACTGAACTATAAGCATGAAGCTTAGTGAGCTCCCCCAAACTACCACATACCATACAATATATAAATAAGCACATGCTGGGCCTTGCCCACTGCATCAGACCGAAGTCCGGAACTTACTGCATCGGACCGAAGTCCGGAACTAACTGCATCGGACCGAAGTCCGGGACTGACTGGGACCTTGTCCCCTGCATCGGACCAAAGTCCGGAACTAACTGCATCGGACAGAAGTCCGGAACTGGCTGGGACCATGTCCCCTGCATCGGACCAAAGTCCGGAACTAACTGCATCGGACCGAAGTCCGGAACTGGCTGGGACCGTGTCCCCGCATCGGACCAAAGTCCGGAACTAACTGCATCGGACCGAAGTCCGGAACTGACTGGCATAGCATAGCATAGCAAAACATATTTCAAATAGCATAGAACACATGGTCATAAACTCATATACTGCATACTACGTCAGGCTGTAGCCCATAACACTTAACACATAAATCCTGTCTGAGCCACGAAGGCATCAAACAAACTATCAACTGCATCGGACCAAAGTCCGGAAACTACTGCTACTAAACGGGCCGGCATTGTGGCCTTAGACCCGTTCCTACTGGAAGGAAACTCACCTCGTAAACTGGCTGCTGAGTGTATGACTCTGGAATCTAACTGCTGCTGCTCCGGTATCTCTCTGGCTACAAGTCCATAAACACACTCAATCAATTACTAAACATTGCACTTGGGTAAAATGACTCTTTTACCCTTGGTCACAGTCAACTCTCATTTGACCTGACTCGCCGAGTTGGGCCGCCAACTCGCCGACTCTCTACTCTCACACCTCACCCTACTCGCTGCTACTCGTCGAGTATGGCATCGACTCGACGAGTACCCTCTTGATCCAAGAACTCAGACAATCTTCATCCGACTCGCCGAGTCATATGAACAACTCGACGAGTTGTTCTTGAACTTAAGAAGATTGCCTTGGACTCGCCGAGTTGTATGAACAACTCGCCGAGTCCATCCATTACTGAGTCTACCCTCAAACTCGCTGAGTCCACTCCCTAACTCACTGGTCCCACTCGACACCGCTAAAAAGGAAGAAATCGGGGAATCACGACTCGACTCGCCGAGTCATTCTTCCGACTCGCCGAGTCGCTTGCATGCAGCAACTCAAAACTTGATTCTGCTTGAATCCATTGCATAAAACTTATAGATCTGGACTCCCTTAACACGATTAGCACGTAAAGATTCTATCTTTACGTGCCCATATGCATCCATGAAGCTAAAATGGCTCAAAAAGCATAATAAAGGCTAGATCTAGGGTTGACAAGCAACATGGGGCCATAAAGCTAACAGATCTGAGCTCCTGGAGCTCAATCTTGCCTAGATCCAGAGGCCAAACGTCTTAATACGACATATAAGGCACATAAGAGCTTGGGGACTTGACCAAGAAAGACCCAAATGAAGTTTTAAGCATAGAATCATGGGGAAAACGGGTTATACCTCAAAGGAACTGCTGGAAGAACACAATAGTTGCTTGGTTGGCTTTCCTTCTTCTGGATCTACTTCTTTCCTCCTCCAAAAACCTTCAAAAACACCCACAAAAGTCTCAAACTCTCAATGAATGGCTTAGGACGAGGTATACAAGGCTCTAAGGGTGAATGGGGGCTGGCTTGGGGCAGTTAAGGTGTTTAAATAGGGTGTGAACCCCTGAAACTTAGGGTTTCATCCAACAGCGGCGACTCGCCGAGTCTAGGATATGGACTCGCCGAGTCGCCAACTTAAAACGTGACCTGGATCGCATCTCTACTCGGCGAGTCGGACCCATGACTCGCCGAGTCCAAGGCTAAAATGGGAAATGTTCGAATAAGATTTACATACCAGAAACCAGGTGCTACACTCTCCCTCTAGGAGACTCTAGTTATAACTACAGGCTTCGAGCGTACACTCTAGAGATGTTAAACGACATGTCTCACTAGATCCTTAACTGTGTTTACGCGAATATGGAATCATGTTATGTATAATGTTTTTCTAAGTACGTTTTATGTTTGAAAAGTCCAACGAGTATGTATGTGAATGTGCGAGGCCCAACAGATATGTAGGTGGACCACTAAGGCCCAATAAACATGTAATGCATAGTATAAGCCCAATAAGCATGTAAATGGGCCACAAAGGCCCAATAAGCATGTAAATGGACCCTTAAGGCCCAATAAACATGTAAGGTAAGTATTAGGCCAGATAAGCATGTAAATGGGCCACCAAGGCCAAATAAACATGTAATCAATGTATTTAGTCCGTTTGTTATTACATCGTTTGTTTTTGTTCGATTGTTTACCAAAATAACATAAAGGCTTAATTTTTGTAATAGTGATATTTTTGGTCCGATATCATGAAAATTGACATCTTCGGCCCAATTGTATATAAGTTGACATTTTTGGCTCAAGTAAATATAAATTGCTGTTTTCAGCCCATTATTATAAAATTAACATTTTCGGCCTATATATATATATATATATATATATGTATGTATGTATGTATGTATGTATGTATGTATGTATGTATGTATGTATGTATATATATGAATATGATCAAATGAGAACACCTAAAAGGTTGAGAACGCGAGAACAGATCACAGCCTTGTAAATAATTAGATCTATGGCTATTATTAATTGGACCATTTATGAACATTTATAAAACTGATGTGCTAAATATGTAACTTTGAAATGGAAAGAAGAGTACAATAGGAAATCAATATAATTTATTTAAATAAAAATTCCTATAATCTCTCTCTCTCTCTCTCTCTCTCTCTCTCTCTCTCTCTCTCTCTCTCTAACCCTAATCTAATTATTTTGAAATGGAAAGAAGAGTACAATAGGAAATCAATATAATTTATTTAGATGTTTTCATTTATGTTGATGTTTCTTTAATTGTGTTTAATTCATTTATGAATATAAATTAACTAGGTGTGAGACCCATGTATTACATGGGTTTAATTAAAAAAATATAAAATTTTAATAATTTAAAATGTTTGAATTTATAATAAAAATAAGAAAAATTTTGAATTATTAAAATTATTGAAACTTTAATATATTTAATACATTACATATATAAACCTTTTCTAACAAATACTTTACATATATATTAGATTACACATTAAATATGAAATTTTAATTTAATAAAATGAAAAATACAATAAAATGACAAGTGGAAAATAGAAATTTTGAAATTTTTAGAAAATGCCAAGTGTCCAAATGAAGGAGAAGAGGACATGTGGCAAAAAAAAACTTTCATTTATTATAGTAGATTCATCTATTCATTCAAGATTATTATCGGTTTTATATATGACTACAAATATATATTTATTCATGCATGATTACTAATATTCGGATAAAATGATTAATGAGTAATTATTTTTGATGTGATTGGTAAAAAAAATTTAAAGCAAAAAAAAACAACGTTTTTTTTTTTAAAAAATATGCTAAAGATGTTTTTTAAAATCATTTTATTGATTTTAAATCTCCGATAATAGCCCGCTAAGCCCAAGAATTTATGCATCTCTGATGCATTCCTCGGTACTTCCCACCGCATCACAGCCTCACCCTTGGCTGGATCAACCGAAATACCCTTCTGATTGATGACATGCCCCAAAAACTGCACTTCCCGCAGCCAAAAATCACACTTGGAGAACTTCGCATAAAGTTTCTCCGCCCTTAAGGTCCCTAATACTTCCCTCAAGTGCTATTCCTGCTGCTCCTTGGTCTTAGAGTAGACAAGAATATCATCAATGAAAACGATCACCGATCAATCCATCATCGGTCTACATACCCTGTTCATGAGATCCATGAATGTTGATGGGGCATTGGTGAGCCCAAAAGGCATCACCACAAACTCGTAATGCCCATACCGAGTCCTGAAAGTTGTCTTCGGTATGTCCTCATCCCGAATCCTCATACGATGGTAACCTGACCGAAGATCAATCTTGGAAAACCAAGACGCACCCTGCAACTGGTCGAAAAAATCATCGATCCTCGGTAATGGATAACGGTTCTTCACCGTTAGCTTGTTCAGCTCCCTATAGTCAATGCACATCCTATGGGACTCGTCCTTCTTTTTCACTAAAAGGATCGACGCTCCCCACGGGGAACTGCTCGGACGGATAAACCCTCGGTCTAGCAGCTCTTGAAGCTGCGTAGATAACTCCTGCATCTCCGGTGGTGCCAATCGATATGGTGCCTTTTCTATTGGAGCGACACCCAACACTAAGTCAATGTGAAACTCCACTTGCCTCTCCGGAGGCACTCCTGGTAACTCTTTGGGGAAGACGTCCCAAAAATCTTGTACCATTGGCACGCTGCCCACATCCGTCATGGTCTCTGTTCTCGTATTCGAGACATAAGCCAGAAATCCCATGCAACCTTGCTGTAAAAACCTCCTAGCCCTCACGGCCGAACAGAGTGTTGGTCCTTGCGAGGTCCTCTCCCCGTGAATAATCAGTTCTCCCCCACTAAGGGTTCGAACCCTGACCAACTAGCGCTCGCAGTCAATCATAGCCCCATTGGCCCCTAGCCAGTCGATCCCAACAATCATATTCAACCCTCGCAACGGTATCAGAACTAAATCAACGCGGAACCTCTCACCAAGCACATTCAGGATGCATTCCCGATACACCCTCGCAACACTCACTATGCGGTCATCTGCAATCTCTACCTCGAGTGGGTAATCCAAAGTTCTCGGTGCGTCCCAGAACTTCTTTCTAAGTGCAAGAGACACAAACGACTGGGTAGCACCCGAATCAAACACAAAATGAGTCGACATACCATTGACCAAGAAGGTCCCTATACAAGCACAACGTATTCATAAGCAATACATAAAATCATAGAGCAGGAGAGAATAAATACGTACCAATCATAAGGTCTGGGACAGCCCGATCCTCCTCGGTGGTCAGCTGAAATGTACGAATCTTCGCCGTTGGAGCATCCTCCTTGGCATGGCGGCCATCCGTGATCCTCAATGTGGCGGGAGTGGGCATCGCCACTGCTCTTCCTCCTCCTAGCAATCTCAGACATTCATCCTTTTTATGGCCAGTCTGGTTGCTGTGGAAACATATCAAGCCCTTCTTGGGGCATTCCCTGATCACATGGCCCGATTGGCCACAAGCATAGCATCCTGAGCCTGCTATCCGACAAGCTCCACTGTGCGGTTTACCGCACTTGGCACACCGGCCACGACCTTGCTGGACCCTGCTAGAAGTGTCCGAGGTCTTAGGCTTTTTAGCCCGACCCACCACTGCCTACACCTGCTCCGGGTTCCGCTTAGCGCGGAACTCCAACTCCATCTCCCGCTCCCAGGCCTTCTCCACCATCTCGTTCTGGGTTTTGCACCCTGTGAAGCTCACAAAATCCAGGATATCATCCCTCGGCATGGAATGGTATCTCGTCTACCTCATATCCTCATTCGTAGCGTATTGTGGTATCAATAAAGCTCATTCCCGAAACATGGCGGTGATTTCCGCCACAGTCTCGGTGGTCTGCTGTAGATCATGGAACTCCCGCACCAGTCTTTGCACCTCAATTGGTGGTGCAAATTCCTCATAGAATCACCGAACAAACTCAGCCCATGACATCTCGGCCACACCGGCTGCTCCCACCTGACTGGTCACCTCTGCCCACCAATCTCGGGTTCTGTCTCTAAGCATACACGAAGCGAATCCCACCTTTGCCACATCTAGGCACGAACTAGTGCGTTGGGCGTTCTCAGTATCCGCTACCCAGTGTCTGCTAACAATGGAGTACTGGACCCCGAAAAACTCCAGCGCTCCACACGCCTTGAACTCCTGTAATGAAGGAGTTTGGGCCCCGACCTGGCATGCAGCAATCTTGGATCTGAATGTCTTGAGCCTCTCCTCCATAATCTCCATAAGTCCTTCCTTTACCATCCCAAAGATCACTGGGGTAGCATCAAGGATGCCCTTCGTAACCTCGGCTACTATGATCTTGCGCAGCCTCTCATCCACGGGCTCAGTACCGCTGCCCAATCCAGATCCAGATCCCCCTGCCCCAAATCGTGTCACCACCATGTTGAACTGAAAAATCATAAACCAATATAATTAGGACATCAAGATAGGGAATCTTCCCACACCGGTCCTCCTCAGGGCTGCAAGATCTAGATTTGGTTCGGGTACAGATCATATGCTTTCAGTAGTACGGGCCCAATACTACCTTCCACACCTACCTGTATCTTTCCCCATAGCCCCACATGATATCCCCAATTCATTCCAAAACACGCTCTATCTCACAGGCTATCACATACATCAAATCCCAAGCTGTCCTAAGATTTGTTCTACTCATATCAATCAAACTACTCATAACAGGTTGCCTTATTGCATGCAAACTATACATAGAAAGGATCAAATACACTTTCGAATAAAAGATTCTACCCTAGGACCACAATCAAATAAGGAACAGGAAATAAGGCCAAATCAATCACTCTGAGGCTATGAACTCATAACCGTATACAATTTTAAAAGCATACACATAGCAAGTTCCATATAATCAACAAGGCTCAAATATCAGTATAACATGGATAACATATCGGGGAACCAATCACTTGGCTTGGCTGATCATGCAGGTTGCACTCTTTTAAGTTACTTTTGAAAACACTTTTACCATTTCCTTAGTTTGAGTCCTGGCACACTCGAGAGTGTGCCCGAATCCCTTAAACCAAGGCTCTGATACCAACTTGTAACGACCCAAGTGTCATGGGCTCTCCCATGGTCTTTCATATGAACATACCACAAATACTACTAGCATACTTCCTAGCTCATACCAGCCAACATATCAATTAGTACAATTTCAGCTAGGATACTACATTACATAAAATGGGCCGGCCTTGGTGCCTTAGACCCATTGGTATGGTGAGAAGACTCACCTCTGTCTATTGGATACAAAAGTTGTTCTCCTAACAATCCGTAATCCCTCGTGCTGAACAACAATATTAAACAATGTTAGGACTTTAATTAGTCAAAGGAATCCTAAACTTCAAACTCGTCCTTAAGGCCTAATTATCCCTCCCATGCTAATGGGCTAAAAGTCCAAGTCCAAAATCCTTAATGGGCCTCTTGGCCCAATAAGACCCAATCAATATGTTCATGACCCAGTAATCAATGATATGACTCATGATTCTCAGAATATAATCATGCCCAATAATCAAGTGAGGCCAAATAACACAAAGGCCCAAAATAGGTTTGGCTCAACTGAGATGTGTACGCTTGGCGTACCATCCTGGTACGTGTAGCGTACTGGGTTCCTGTGACTACGCTTAGCGTACACCGGGTTATGCCCAACGTACTACCAGATTAAGCACTTCCCCTATTAAGTGCTTAATACTCGGTTCCTTTACGTCCAAAAACCAGATCTAAGTCTATTAAGATGTCCTAAGGCATAAAGTTGGCAACTTTATGTCTTTGCATGCCTCATATACACCCAACACCTCCATTAAGACCTTTCCAAGGTCTTTAACCTATGCATGAGGCCAAAACTCCCATCAAGACTCCATTTTTATGGTTCTAAATGACCAAAGGGCCTCAGATCTGTCTTTCTCATCATCTAGAGTCGCTCAACTCACAAATGGAGATCCAAAGTCAACCAAAAGGGACTAGGAAGAAAACCCTAACTAAAGCTAGAGATTTAAGATGAAAGTGTTAGATTAGTGTCTAAGTCCATAACTATTTTGGTATGTACTTGACCCAATTGTGAGCATGGTCCTTTTGGGTTGCCTTCACTATAGCAACTTGTAGGATGAATTATGGAGATAGAGGATTAATTATGATTTATTAATATATTATGAGAATAATATATTAAAGGAGAAATCATATTGTTTAATTAATATTAGTTAAGAATTAATTAAGAATTAATTTTATGGCTTAAAGAGATTAATTAAACTTAGGGGTCTGGAATTGTAATTATAAGATAATTGCAATTGGGCTATGGATTGCTTTAGAACAAAGGTTGGACGAAATCTATGGGGAGCCCATATGATTTTTGTCCAAGGGGTATTCTAAAGGGAGTCCATGGACTGCTTAGGGCTTAAGCAGTCAAATTAGGGTTTCCTTGTTAGATAACCCTAATAACCTACCTATTTAAAGACCCCCTAAGCCCCAAAAAACGTGGTGAAGGATTCCTTAGGGTTTCTATACGAATTTTGGTGCCTCTTCTCTCCTCCTTCTTCATCCTTATTGCTTATGGTGTTTGTGACTCCATTAGAGGTGCAACACTTGACGCACTAAGCTTTCTGAAGCCAATTACAAGAAGTAATAGATTGTTATTGCTACATAACAATCAAAGGTATTCTCTAAACCCTAAATTAGATTATAATATGTTAGATCTAGGGTTTATAGCTTTGGATATTCAATTGCATGTTCCTTAGACAAACTAGATCCAAAAGCTATTAGGGTTTGCATGTACACCATAGGAATGATGTAGTGCTCAAAACCCTTCAGTGGTATCAAAGCCTAGGGTTGTTTGTTAATGAATTTGATGCATATTTGATCGAAACTGGGTGACTCGCCGAGTCCATAGTGAACTCGATGAGTCCAAGCTAGACTCGACGAGTCAAAGGGGCAGATGGAGCTAATTTCGGGATTTTGTGCCTATTTTGCTGTGGGATAACTACCAAAACGTTTTTGATTGATAAAAATCGGATTTTTTTATGATATTGGGTGATTATCCTTGCCAAAATAAAAGATAATTTCATATTAATTGAATAATTATTTCCTTGTATGATAAAATTTGATTATTTGAATTATTTGGTGATTTATCTTGCATGAAATCGGATTAGGTCAAAATTAGATAACCACCAATTAATTGTTAATTGCCTTATTTGAATTTTGATCTAGAATATTCTTGATAGAGTTTTGAAAAGTTTCAAAACATGTCCTCAAGTTTTGGAATATAATTTTTGATTAAAAGTTTAATTTTGAAAAATATAAATCTAAACCCCAAAATGTTTTGAAATGTTTCAAAATTTGCCCTCAAGTTTTGGAATTTAAAATTTGATTAAAAGTTTGATTTTGAAATATTAAATTCTAAAACGCTAGTATTTTGAAAAGTTCAACTTACACCCTTATGGTTTTATTAATTAATTAAGGTGTATAATTAAAAGAGATTTAATAAACCCATAAAGTTTTGGTTTACATTTAATTAAATTAAAAGTATAATTTATTAAATTAGACCACCTAGTGTTTTAAAAGTTTAGAATACACCCAATATATATGTAACATTAAAGGTCTAATATATATATATATATATATATATATATATATATATATATATATATATATATATTTATGAGTAAAGAGTCAGTCTTACCATTAGTAGGTCTCATTCACGAAGCTGGTCTATAAGGGGTGTTTAAGGAAATTGCCTATAAAATGGCGATTGAATGGGTATCCACTCTTACCCACCGCACTCTTGACTAGTGGAGGGTCGTTAGCCGAACAGGTAGGATACGAACGAAACCTATAATGAAGTACAAAGTAACTAAATGCTTTTACAAATTCCCAAATCATAGTTACTTTAGGCAAAATGTGAAATTGTATGCTAATCCATGGAATTACACTTTGTACCCTTGTCGAGACGTTAGTGGAGCTTGTGTGGTTAACCAACACACTAATTTGGATTGGCATTGGTAGCGAAGGGTGACTCGATGTTTGTCATAGATCAATGGAGCGTGTGTGGCTAACCGGCACATTGATTAGGTGATGATAACATGAGGGCACCAAGTACATTCACATGGTTATTCACACATTGTTTGTGATCCTCGGCATCCCAGTCACAAACTTGAAGGGCATAATCGATATTAAACATGCCATTGAAAAGTTCAATGAATCTCAAAAGATCTAGGAGTTTCAATTCATTTAAAACTTAATTTCCTTTTCGTTTTTCATGGTGGAAATTGGTAAATCGTCATTTACCTACCCTCAAATATTCTGCAACTAGATTACGAGATCCCTCTTCTAGGTTGTAGAGTATTGTGTTGGATCCTAACCTCGATGTTTCATTTGGGTGTTATATCAAGGATTC
Source organism: Lactuca saligna (assembly GCF_052625555.1). Classification (NCBI taxonomy): domain Eukaryota; kingdom Viridiplantae; phylum Streptophyta; class Magnoliopsida; order Asterales; family Asteraceae; genus Lactuca; species Lactuca saligna. The sequence continues at coordinate 289,846,898 of NC_136420.1, read as the reverse complement.
TTATCAACTAACTTGAATTTTCTCTCGTTTTGTAGATGTCTGAATCTAACAATGGTCTTCCCAAATTCCTTGGAACAAGTTTTCCAAATGAAGATGACATTCCACGATACGATCAAGGAAATGAGAGTCATGCTTTACTTCCTCCACCTCCTCCTATTGTTCTCCCTAACCTACAAGTTCGAAGGCTTGAAAAGATCAAGCTCACTCAAGCCCTTTTGGCAAGTGAACACGAAGATGGGAAACCTATGTGTGCACACGTCTTAGAGATAAAGTCACACATTGATAGGTTAAGGATGTTCGGTGTCGATATCTCAGAGATGTTGGCTGTTGACTGGGTTCTTTAGTCGCTTCCAGAATCATATAGTGAGTTCGTAAGAGACTACTATATGATGGAACACGAAGTGACCCTCATTGATCTCACTTATTTGCTTATAGCTACTGAATCAGCAATGATTTGGCGTACTGGTCAAGCAAATTTGGTTGGTCAATCAAACTCCCAAACTTCAATGTACACTGGAAACATTGGAAGTCCAGAAAGGACTAAGCCTGTGACTGTCTGATGTGTTGTGCCAAAGGAGTCCATTTGCTTTCATTGTCATAATAAGGGGCATTAGAGACGAAGCTGCCCTGTTTACCTGAGAGATCTAAGAGATGGGAGACTCAAGATGTACAGCTCTACTTCAGGTAAAACCCACTGACTAACTCTATAAGTTTCTATTTTATTCTTTATACATGATGTGATAAGATTACATTTTGATGTTTTGCAGGATCGAAGAAAAGAGAGGAAGCTTAAGGAAGAAGCATGCTGAATCTGATCATGAAGAAATGGATTTCGATTGCATGGATTCGAAGATCAGATTTTTTGAGCTGCTACTCTAGAGTTAGGATAGATTGATAACAAATATGTAATAGCATAGTTTTTCAGTTGAATTGCATTGTAAGGACAATTTTTTCCGCAATAAAATAAAATTTGATTTTGTCTTATTTATTTATCCTTGCAGTGGCATGTATGAAAAAATTGATGTTTGAATGTTTCTACTATTAGCAATAATGGATTTGATTCTTAATTATGTTATTTGTGGTAATGTCGAGAATTTACCAAATAGGGAGAGTTTCTCATCGCCCAAGTTTCAATTCGACATGCAACTTGCATTGTGTGATGAACGAAAAACTTTCATATTTGGAAATTAGACTGATTCCTTGACAAAAAGTCAAGTGAAGGGCTAGGGATCAGGTACACTTGGTTGTGCACTGGTCAAGTCCACCACAAAGAGAGATAAAATATTCGTCATGATTTACTAAAGTTTAGTAAATATGATTATACTTATAAGATTTAGTGTAATTCTGAGTTGATTGATAAGGTTTCAATAAATGGCAGAACGAATAGGAAGAATCAAGAAGGCAGAAAGATAAAAGTTTCTCTATTCTAAGAAGGGAGAGTACCTTTTATTGTGTTTTATGATAAGTCTTAATGATTAAGAACTATTTCTCAATTGATCCTCTAAGTGAGTCTTAGTGCATTTGTATGTCTAAGAAGAGGAATCGAGAATTGTGGAAATAGTTAAATCAAGAAGCCAATCATACTTCGTTCCAATATCAAGTCTTAGAGTCATACTCCAAGATTGTGACATTGAGTGATAAGTCTTAAGTAGGTTTATAACACTCATCAAATGTGGAGTTTGGAAAAGGTTTTCTTATTCTTGCACATTTGAAATTGGTAAGTTGTGCTGTCTTGGATAAGACAAAGACCAACTACGACCAATTATGTGAAAATTTTTGTCTTGATAAGAACTACACTAACTCTTGAATATTTGTTTTGTCTAGGAAAGTTTCCTGACAAGTGAATCATACATGTCAAGAGGTCATTGGGAGTCTCAATTGTCTTGAAAAGTTTCAAGAACAAATCAAGAATAAACCAATAGTTAATCACTAGCACACGACTTGAGGTTGGCGACCTATCGTGTTGACATAATTTTGTTTCTGCACCATTCCAGATTAAGTCAACTATGCAATATGAGTTCTATGAATTGATTGCATAAAGGCAAGGCGCCCTAATCAATGGAAAGTACATTGATAGGAAGGGGTGAGTTGCTCAACGACCTGGAAGAAATGGTGGGCATTTGTGCTACCATGAGGCAAGAAATCAAGATTGAACAAGTTGAGTCCATATGAGTTGGATTTGTCACGAACTTTGTCTTACGATTATTGTTATGACAAATTCAAATGGATAGGAACACATACACTTTAAAATCTAAGTATCATAAGGTTTCTCTCCTTCATGAAAATGATTGCGAGGAAATGTTTTCACTAAGAGAGATTTTAAGAAGATTGCATTTGTGAAAATTGTATTCTCAAATTCGATTATGATTACGGCATCCCTTTTCATAATTCGAATTGTGAGATTTGGCAATTGGTCTGAACATTTGGGACTCAATAACATAAGTTCTGAATTTCTTTAGACATACATGTGAGCTTTCTAAGGCAAAGGTGTACGAGTTTAAGAAGCTTAGATACGGGCTTATCAAAGCATCAGTTATTTAGAAATATGAACTTAAGAAATTCAATAAGCATTGTTTTCTGGAAGGTCAGATGTTTTCTGAATATATGTCAAAGCTAGTGGGAGCATAAGTGTTATGCTTGTATGGTAATAATCATCGTGTTAGTGGGAGCATGATTATTATTTCAAGTTAGCAATATTAATTATAGAAAAAAAAAAGATTCACTTTGCAAAGTTGTAGGGGTTGAAAAGTTGTTTTGCTATAATTAAGGGAGAAAATATTATACTTCATTTCAAATCTAAAGGCTTAGATTATGGAATTTTAATCAAATTTAGTCAAATATATATATATATATATATACATATATATATATATATATATATATATATATATATATATATATATATATATATATGTTGTGTTGGAATGGTTCAACATGAGGAAATTCTATATATGGAAAGGATAGTTGCATTCTCAAAATTTGGTTATGATTACGGCATCCCTTTTCATAATCAAAATTGTGAGAACATGGCAATTAGAAATACTATAGCAGAAGACTGGTAAAGTATCATGTCTGTTGGGTTTTGAGCATTCTAACACTCCTAAGTGTACATGCAACCCTAAATACCTTGGATCTATGTTTTCTCTATTATACATACAAATATGAACATCCAAGGTATTATCCTAATCTAGCATACAAAACTATCAATATAACAAGATAGAATACATACCTCTTTGATGTAGAATGTCTTCATGAAGCTTGAGTGCCTAGTGCCCCAAGTGTGACACCTCAAATGGTTCACAAAACACCAAATACACTTGGAATAACTTGAGATAAATCTACACTTCATGAAATCGGCTAGCCCTTCTCTAGAATGATACTAATGGCCGATTTTGTCAAGAATAAGATCTTTATATAGTGTTACAATTAGGGTAAACCCTAATTGTCATGACTTTCCATTTCCTTGGATCCATGGGTTCAAATACACCATGGAGCATCCATGGACCATCCTATGGGTTTTAGCTCAACTTGATTATCCATGGAGCATTAGCCCACTATACAAGTATGAATGATTTACAGAATCAACCCATATATTTAATTAGTCTTTTTTTGATCACTTAATTAATCCTAGATTAATTCTTGATCAATACTAATTAAATAATCTTATTATTCTTATTATTAATATACTAGAACTTATAATATATTAACAACCATAAGTGTCTTATTTCTCTCATTATAGTCTATCCAAGTGCATGATGCCATGCAACCCAAATGGACCATGCCGGGTCGGGTCAAGTCTTACCAGTTATAGTTATGGACTTAGACATTAATCCAACAGTCTCCAACTTGGATAAGTCTAAAACTATTATTGCGTATGACTTCAGGAACCAACTGGCAATCGTAGCTCTCAAAAGCTTCTGTCGAACTCTGACCTTTGTCAATTACTTGTCCATTAGATAAGGGATCATATATTCCTCCATTCTAGATATCATATGGACTGAGACATGGATTATAATCATTCTCTCTGTCCATTTGTTGTTTCCCGATTTCCGATTTATGACGACTGACTAATTGAACAAATCAAATCAGTCCTGGCCCGGTCAAGCACTTCCATTTGTCCTCATCAAATCATCGAGGGGCCCACAGATATCGCTTTTATCCCGAAGGTAAAAGGAATGGATAAACTTCGACTCATATTGCTTGTTCTACTACTTGTTGAATCATACACAAAGACACGTTTTATAGCACCGAGTTACCAAATGCGTTTTCGTGTAATCAATGTACAACCAACTCATAGTAACAACTCATATCTCTAGGTTTGAAGAATATAAGATATTATCATCTCATGATCACTCGTGATAAAATCCATGAAGTGATTCCAATGAGCGCGGGTTGAATCCAATACTCAGAACTTATGAGCACTCATGAGTGTTGTAGCCCTTTGTCCAACACCTTAGACCTCTACAAGCCAACCCATGACAGTCTTAATTCATATCTACTTCCAACATATGACCGACTGTGGATTGTTTGAATAACTTAGTCATTCCAGAAGAATAACCCAGTTTATTCGGGAAGTCAAAACATGCAAAGTGAAACACAACAATAATTGAATCAATATGGTATCAAAACCTATGAACATAAATAAAACACCTTTTATTTATCACCATATGATTACACATTACACATTATTCATTGTATATTGTTTCAACTATCAACTTTATTCTTGAATTTAAAACAATAGTTGTCCCATGCTCCAAGCATGTACACTATGTTTTCTAAACACTAGTCATGCCATACACCAAGTATGCATACTATGTTTATCTATGATCTTTACTTTGTGAACTAGATCCATTGAACATAACTTCAGTGATTCTCTTTTCACACTCCCAAATCCTTAAGGCAAATACAAGAATTCCAAATTCATGTCATTTACTGAAATCTGTTAGATTCTAAACTTATATGCATTGATCCTCTTGTAATGATTATGCACAAAGTCAGAAAGACTTAACAACAATCATTACAGAGTATTCCAAAGGAGATCAGCTCCTTGGGAACATCCTTCTTGCATTAAGTTTCCTAATCTTAAACAGATTGAAAATTCTAACTTTGAAACATTTCCAGATTCCATTTTGACTATCACTTCTGAACAAGAGTTGCCTCCTTCCAGATTATGTCAATATGATCCTTCCAGAATTATCACTATACTTCCAACTGTCCTTGAGCAACCAATCTTTGGTAAACCTTAGATTGTCCTCGATAATTGTTTAATCCTTTTAGTCATATCCAGTTCTAAACCTTTTCCCTTCTTAATGCCCCAAGCATTTGGAAAATTTTAGAATGGATGAATATAGCACATGTAATCGATCCTATATCCGAAGGAATCGATTCATGATGTCTCACATAAAGACTAAACCAGTCTTTTGCTATATCATTTCCATTTCAATTTGCCAAGTTCTCATAATTCAGATTATGAAAAGGGATGCCGTAATCATAACCGAATTTTACAACGCAAATAATGGACTCATATACAAAATTTCCTTATGTTGAGCCATTCCAACATGAAATTCATATATATCCTTGACTAAATGATTAAAACCTCACGATCTAAGCTTATAGATTTGAGATGAAGTATAATTTCCTCTCCCTTAATTATAGCAAAACAACTCTTTCCCAATTGAAACTTTTGTTTTCTATAATTAACATTGATAGCTTGCAATACTTATCATAATTATCATGCTCCCACTAACATGATGATTATTAGCATAACATTTATGCTCCCACTAGCTTTGACATGTACTCAAAAATTAGCTGACTTTCTTACTAAAGTTCAGATTTCTGATACTAGATTGTTTTGATAAAACTTTATCAAAATCATACACCTTCCCTTAGATAGCACACTTGTGTGTCTAAACAATTATGAAGAGGGATGCCGTAATCATTATGGTTAGACCTTTTTGCTACTTCTCACAAGTCCAGGTTAGTGTGCCGGTAAACCACACACGCTCCACTAACGACTTTGAGAATGCAAATATCACAATTGCCATCTAGCTAAAATCTACTTAGTGAAAGTGTTTTCTCACCATCATTTTCATGAATCGGAGAGAAAGCTTATGACACTTAGATTTAATGGTGTATGTGTTCTTATCCATGTGAATTTTCAAAACCATAGACACAAGACAAGGATAATGAAAAATCCACACTCATATGGATTGAACTCAAACTTAATTTCTTGCCACCTGGCAGCTCAAGGGCCTGCCATTGCTTCCAAGTTGTGCAACACATTGAGAACTCTAAGAACTCATATGTAAAGCCAACTTTAACTGGAATGGGTACATAATATGTCACCACGATAGGTTACAAACCTCAAGTCGTGTGCTAGTGAAGAACTTCAGGTTTTATTCTTGATTAGTTCTTGAGACTTTCAAGACCTTTAAGACTCCCACTGTCCTCTTGACATATAAGACTCCCTTGTCAAACATCCAAGAGATAGTGCGGATTCTAATCAAGACAAACACTTCACACAATTGGCCTTAGTTGGTCTTTGTTTTATCCAAAACATCACAACTTACCAATTTCAAATGTACAAGAGTAGAAAACTTTTACTCTTACATTTAACAAGTGTTTTAAACCTTCTTTAAGACATATCACTCAAGTTACAATCTTGGAGTATGACTCTAAGAATTTTTTTTGGAACGAAGTATGAATCATCTTCTTGATTTAACCACTTCAACAATTCATAGTTCCTCTTCTTAGCTATAAGAAAGCACTTAGAGGATGAATTGCGATAAGGTCTCTAAATCATTAAGATGATCATAAAAACTGATACAAAAGTACTCTCCCATCTTTTCATATTTGAGAAACTTCTATCATTCTGCCTAATTTGAATCTTCTTATTCGCTCTGCCTTAAATTGGAACCTTTTCCAATGTCTCAGAATTACACTTAAGCTTGTAATTATAACCATATTTACTGAGCTTTAGTAAACTATGACGAATAGTCTTATCAATCTTTTGTGGTGGACTTGACTAGTGCACAAGAATGTGTACTTGATCCCTTAGTCCTTCACTTGACTCACACATCCATGTGAACAAGTAATTAGTCTTAATTTTTCCAATACTTGAAAGTTCTCATTCATCATGCTATACAGCTTGCATGATCCAAGTTCAGGTCCAATTGAAACTTGGGTGATGAGAATCTTTCCTTATTTGGTAAATTTAGACATTACCACAAATGAAAGAATCAATTTCATATTTCCACTCTTGCTATTAATGTAATCATATAAGCAACAATTTTTCCTCAAATTCCATTGCAAGGATATTTTAAAATAAATAAAATCAAAAATTTTCTTTTATTTTAAAACTTTGCGGAAAAACTTATCCTTACAATCCATATGAAAACTTGTTGTTATCTATTCCTAAGCAATATCTCATAAATCTTAAGAAGTAGCTAAAGAATCCGATCTTCAAGCTACGCGATAGAAATCCATCTACGCGATCAGATTCAACATATTCTTTCTTTAAGTTTCTTTACTTTTCTTTGATTCTTAAAACATCAACATGTGACCCAGTCACATCATGTATCAAGAATCTCAGATTAGAAACTTAGCAGAGTTAAATAGTGGACTTTACCTGAAGTAGAGTCAAACTTATTGACTTCAACATCCTTAGGTAAATTTGGCAGATTCGTAACCAATGTCCCCTTCCTTTGGCAATATAAACATATGGAACCTTTGATAATGGTACACGGGACTATCACAAACTTAGCTTTTCCCTTTACCATTTGGTCAACCGAGTTGACTATGGCCGATCCTTTTCCATTGGGAAGAGAATGCTTTTTTGGATTTCCTGTGTCACTATTGTCCATGTCCATCAAGTTTTAAGGAAGTTGATCTTAACAAATAGATAAGATCATTAAGGGTCTTGTCATAGTATGTTTCATAGGTGTCCCGAAGGAACTCACTATGTGACTTAGAAAGTGATTGAACCACTAACTTTCTCAAGACTTTGACACCCAACTCTCCCGACTTGTCAATATGTGACTACATCTCCAAGATGTGACCACACCTAGACCTTGCCTTGCTAATAGGGCTTGAGTGACCTTGAACTTGTAGGTTAGGGAGAATAATTGGAGGAGGTGAAAGAAGTAAGATTTCCATGGGACATCATCTTCATTTAGGAAAGCTTGTTTTAAGAGATTTGGGAAGATCATAAATGTCTAAACCAGACATCTTTTGGGAGATATTCAAGATAGTTGATCTTAAGTCCTTAATATGACACCCAATATGAAATATTAAGGCTAGGACCCTACAAACTATTTTATAACTTAGAAGAGGGATGCCGTAATCCAAGTTATAAAATATTTTAAGGTAGGGGAATCACGATTCACCAATTTCCACCAAGATAAACGAAATGAATTATTAGGTTTTAATTGGTTTTGAAACTCCTAGATATTTTGAGATTCATTGAACTGTTCAATGGCATGTTTCAATCTCGAGTGTGCCCTTCAGGTTTTGTGACTGGGATGCCGAGGATCACTAAACAAGGTGTAAAGTAACCATGCAAATTACTTGGTACCCTTAAGTGTTTACCCCTCAATCGATGTGCCGGTTAACCACACACGCTCCATCGATACTATGATAAACATTAAGTTACCCTTTGCCTACCTTGTTAAATACAAGTTAGTGTGCCGGTTAACCACACACGCTCCACTAACCGACTTAAACAAAGTGCAAAGTGTAATTTCATGGATTAGCACCTTATTCACATTTTCCTAGGTAACTAAGATTGGGTATTTATAAAAGGTTTAGTTACTTAGTATTTATCATTAATACTTTTAATGAAGGGAGAATTATAGTCTTGTCAAACCCGTTCGGCTAACGACCCTCCACCAGTCAAGCAAGCAGTGGGTGAGAGTGGACACCCATTAAGTTGCCATTTTATAGGCAACAACCTTATACCCACCTTATAGATTGGCTTTGTGAATGAGGCATACTAGCGGTAAGACTGACTTTACTCTTATACATATATATATATATATATATATATATATATATATATATATATATATATATATATATATATATATATATATATATATAAGTTAATATAATATTATAAGTTAATAATATATATATATATATATATATTATTAACTTATAATATTATAAAGTATAAGGGTTGAATTTAACTTTTAAAATTCTAAGGGCTAACTTGGAATTAAAGTATTCATAAGAGAAAACTTTACAAATTCCAAAACTTGAGGGCAAGTTTTGAAACTATTCAAAACTAATTAATTCCATAACTTATGTGTTTAAAGTAGTTTTAATCCAAAAACACTTCAAGTTCCATAACTTGAGGACAAGTTATGGAAGACTTTAAACTAATAAAAGAATTAACTTTTCTTTATTTTATAACTTATGGAATTAATTAAGGTTACACTTTATTTATTTATTTATTATTTAATGAAGAGACTCTTGGTCCTCCATAACTTGAGGACAAGTTATGGAGTCATAACACCAATTAATTAGAACTAGACTCTTCATTTTGTAACCTTTGCCAACTTTTATGAGTTTTATGAAACTTAAATGTGACTTTTCATATAACTTGAGGACAAGTTACAAAAACACATTTTAGAATCAACTCTTAGATTAATTTGGATTGAAACAACTATTTCACTCAACTTTCTATTAATCTAAGCAACTCATAAGAACAAGATAATTCAAATCAAACTTTTTCATGTAATTAGTCTAAACCTTAAACTAATACAAAACATGAATCTATTGACAATTATCTTTGGAATTGGATTAGCATGAACATTACCACATCAAAAACAAGTTTATAAGTCCAAAAACATCTTAGGGTAATGTTCCTAGTCCAATTTCAGCCAAAAAAGTCGAATTTATGCTGGCTGGGGGTCCAACTCGCCGAGTGCACGAACCAACTCGGCGAGTTGGATGCATTTTTCCTTGGACTCGGCGAGTCCATTCATGGATTCGGCGATTCTACTGGGCAGACAGCATCAAAACTTGTTTTTCAGCTCCTTTTGCAAGTATAACAAGAAAACAAGCCTAGGCTCTGATACCACTGTTGGGTTTTGAGCATTCTAACACTCCTAAGTGTACATGCAACCCTAAATACCTTGGATCTATGTTTTCTCTATTATACATACAAATATGAACATCCAAGGTATTATCCTAATCTAGCATACCAAACTATCAATATAACAAGATAGAATACATACCTCTTTGATGTAGAATGTCTTCATGAAGCTTGAGTGCCTAGTGCCCCAAGTGTGACATCTCAAATGGTTCACACAACACCAAATACACTTGGAATAACTTGAGAGAAATCTACACTTCATGAAATCGGCTAGCCCTTCTCTAGAATGATACTAGTGGCCGATTTTGTCAAGAATAAAATCTTTATATAGTGTTACAATTAGGGTAAACCCTAATTGTCATGACTTTCCATTTCCTTGGATCCATGGGTTCAAATACACCATGGAGCATCCATGGACCATCCTATGGGTTTTAACCCAACTTGATTATCCATGGAGCATTAGCCCACTATACAAGTATGGATGATTTACACAATCAACTCATATATTTAATTAGTCTTCTTTTGATCACTTAATTAATCCTAGATTAATTCTTGATCAATACTAATTAAATAATCTTATTATTCTTATTATTAATATACTAGAACTTATAATATATTAACAACCATAAGTGTCTTATTTCTCTCATTATAGTCTATCCAAGTGCATGATGCCATGCAACCCAAATGGACCATGCCGGGTCGGGTCAAGTCTTACCAATTATAGTTATGGACTTAGACATTAATCCAAAAACATCTTCATGTGAGACATTATCAATCGTGTTCCATATGCTTTGGGTATAGGATCAATTGAATATGCCATAATATTCGACTGTTCTAATTTTCCAAGTGCCTAGGGCATTAAGAAGGAAAAGGAGTAGAACCAAGTTTGACTAAAATAATTAAACAACTGTCAAAGGACGATCTGAGGTTCACTTAGGATTTGTCACTTGTAAGCAGTTGGAAGTATAGTAAAGGAAGGACCATGTTGACATTATTTTGAATAAATAAGATTCTATTTAGAATGAGTTGTCATATGTCAAATATTGAAATGTTTCCATATTGGGAGTTGGATATTGAGAGTATATGTCTAGATTAGAAACTTTTATGCAAGAAGGATGTTCAAAGGAATGTACTTTGAATGTGAGACTTCACGTTTATGGAATTATCTTGTAACAATTTTTGATAGAATACCTTGGAATTTCTTTAGCGGGTTCTTGGTGACTTTTGTGCTATGACATTACGAAATGATCATTGCATAAAATGTTAGAATCTAACATATTCTAAAAGTGGCAAGAATTTGGTATTCTTACACTAATGATAAGGATTGGGAATTATGAAATGAGTTTCATTGGAAATGTTTTCAATTGATCTATTTCACAAAGTAAGGATCATAGGAAACATAGTGTGCATGCTCGGAGCATGGGACAACTATTGTTGTAATTCAAGTAACAAGTTGATTATCCGAAACATTAAACAATGAATAATGAGTAGTCAATATGGTGTTTAAATAAAAGGTGTTTTATTTACGCTCAAAAGTTTTGGGTCCATATAGGATTAAGTATTATTATTGTGTTTCACTTTGCATGTTTTGACCTCCAAAATAACTAGGTTATTCAAACATCCATAGTCGGTCATACGTTGGAAGTAGGTATGAAGCAAGACTGTCATGAATCTGTCTGTAGATTGTCTAAAGTGTTTAGACATAGCACAAGTTTGCTGCAGAGTTCATAAGTGCTTTAATAAGATTAGAGTATTGGATTAAACCCATGCTCACCTGAATCACTTCATGGATTTTATCACGAGTGATTGTGAGACGATAATATTGTATATTCTTGAAACTGAGACGTGTGAGTTGTTATTTTCTGGTCGGTTGCACATTGATAATAAGTAAACGCACCAGTAACTTGGTGTTATAAAACTTATTGTTATGTGTGATTCGATGAGTGAGTGCAAGCGAGCATTTGAGTCAAAGTTTGTTTATCCATTCCTTTTACCCAAAATTGGATAAAAGCGATATCTGTGGGCCCCTCGATGATTTAGTGATGACACCCTAAGCGCTTGGCCAAGTCGGGACTAAGTTGATGTGTTCAATTGTAGTCTGTTGTCAGTCATCATGAATCGAAAGTCGGGAAACAATACATAAACAGAGAGAATGATTTAAATCCATGTCTCGGTCTCTACAATATCTTGTAGAATGGAGGAATATATGATCCCTTATCTAAAGGACATGCGTATCTGATACGATCAGAGTTGACAGCTGCTTTTGGAAGCTACGATTGCTGATCAGGTTCTGAAGTTATACAAACTAGTTATTATACTTATCTAAGTGGGAGACTGTTGGATTAGTGTCTAAGTTCATAACTATTTCGGTATGTACTTGACTCGATTGTGAGCATGGTCCTTTTGGGTTGCCCTTACCATAGCAACTTGTAGGATGAATTATGGAGATAGAGGATTAATTATGATTTATTAATATATTATGAGAATAATATATTAAAGGAGAAATCATATTGTTTAATTAATATTAGTCAAGAATTAATTAAGAATTAATTTTGTGGCTAAAAGAGATTAATTAAACTTAGGGGTCTGGAATTGTAATTATAAGATAATTGCAATTGGGCTATGGATTGCTTTAAAATAAAGGTTGGATGAAATCTATGGGGAGCCCATATGATTTTCATCTAAGGGGTATTCTAAAGGGAGTCCATGGATTGCTTAGGGCTTAAGCAGTCAAATTAGGGTTTCCTTGTTAGATAACCCTAATAACCTACCTATTTAAAGACCCCCTAAGCCCCAAAAAATGTGGTGAATGATTCCTTTGGGTTTCTAGACGAATTTTGGTGCCTCATCTCTCCCCCTTCTTCATCCTTATTGCTTATGGTGTTTGTGACTCCATTAGAGGTGCAACACTTGAGGCACTAAGCTTTCTGAAGCCAATTACAATAAGGAATAGATTTTTATTGCTACATAACAATCAAAGGTATTCTCTAAACCCTAATTCAGATTATAATATGTTAGATCTAGGGTTTATTTTTGGATTAGTGTCTAAGTCCATAACTATTTTGGTATGTACTTGACCCGATGGTGCATGGTCCTTTTAGGTTGCCTTCACCAAAGCAACTTGATTGGAGAAATAAATAAAGAGAGAAAGGTTATTATGATTTATTAATATGTTATAAGAATAATATATTAAAGGAGAAATCATATTTGTTTAATTAATATTGGTCAATAATTAATTAGGAATTAATTTTGTGATCAAGTGTAATTAATTAAACTAGAGGGACTGGATTGTAATTGTGTGATAGTTACAATATATGATAATAGTTATGCTAGATATAGGTTGGACGAATTCAAGGGATAAGATATCCTTGAAATCGTCCAAAGGATAAAGGATAAGGGATTTCTAAGACTTATCTTATGGGTTGCTTTGTGGATAAGCATCTAGATAAGGATAATGATTGAAACCCTATTTGAACAGCTATATAAACACCCCTTGGCACATGAATTCATAAATCCCTTCCCAAGAAGTCCTAAGGACGAGTTCTAACCTCTCTCCTCTCTCTTTATACCTTCTCCATTTGCTCTTGGTGTTTGTAATCCATTAGAGGAGTGACACTTGTGACTCTAAGCATTCCAAAGTCATTACAAGGAGATTTGGGATTGTTATTGCTACATAACAATCAAGGTATGATCTTAAACCTAATTACATATTAATATGATTACTTGAATGCTAGAATTAGGTTTTATAGTCTTGGATTCAAAGCATGTACAATAGAGAAACCTAGATCCAAGCATTAGGGTTTGTATGAGCACATAGGATGTCTTATGACCAAAACTCATCAGTGGTATCAGAGCCATTGGTTTGGTTTCAATTGTATGAACTTGATATATTATGGTTTATTGCCAATAAACCCTAGGAGGCTAGGGTTTTTTGAGATTAGGGTTTGCAAACCCTAATTTGCAAGAGTTTGAATAAGATCTTCAAATCCTTTCCTTAAACCCTTAAATTTTGAAATCTAGGGTTTGTTATAATCCCTTGATTTTCGAAATTTTTCTCCTCCCCAAGATAAGATCCTAATTTTTAGGGATTTGGATTATCCCATATCTTGTAATTATCCTCTAATTGTTATATATGGTAATTCAAGATCTTGCATTATCCATCCATATTTTCGAAATCTATATAGATATTTAAGGGATTAGGATAACTTAAATGTATAAATGGTAATTATCCTCATTATTTAGATAATCCTTTATGATTTAATAATTAAATTAATAGTCTAATTCAAGATAATTATTAAATCAAGAGTTTTAATATTTAAAATTTTAATTTAAATGTCATAAATTCGAAATTTTAAGATAGATTAAAACTAAATTGTTTTGAAATGTTTCAAAGCTTGCCCTCAAGTTTTGGAATTTAAATTTTGATTAATTGTTTAATTGTGATATAATGTTAAATTCTAAAACCCTAGTAATGTTTTGAAAAAATTCAAATACACCCTTATGGATTTATTAATTAATTAAGGAGTATAATTAAAAGAGATTTAATAAATCCATAAAAGTTTAGGTTAACCATTTAATTGAATTAAAAGTGTAATTGTTAAAGTTAACCACCTAGTATTTTAAAAGTGTAAAATACACCATATACTATATATAACATTAAAAGTCTAACATTATATATATGTATGAGTAAAAGTCAGTCTTACCGTTAGTAGGCCTCATTCACGAAGCTGGTCTATAAGGGGTGTTTAAGGAAATTGCCTATAAAATGGCGATTGAATGGGTATCCACTCTTACCCACCGCACTCTTGACTAGTGGAGGGTCGTTAGCCGAACGGGTAGGATAGGACGAAACCTTCCATTATAAGTATAATGAAATACAAAGTAACTAAATGTTTTTCAAATTCCCAATCTTAGTTACTTAGGAAAAAGTGAAGTGATGCAATTCCATGAAATTACACTTTGTGCCCTTGCGAAGACGTTATTGGAGCATGTGTGGTTTACCGGCACACTAAATGGTTCTAAGCAAAGGTAGCAAAGGGTGACTCAATGTTTGTCATAGTTCGGTGGAGCGTGTGTGGTTTACCGGCACATCGAATAGGTGATTGTAACATGTGAGGGCAACATGTAAGTTTGCATGGTTATTCACACCCGCTTTGTGATCCTCGGCATCCCAGTCACAAACAAGAGGGGCATATCGAGATTTAAACATGCCATTGAAAGTTCAATGAATCTCAAAGGATCTAGGAGTTTTCATAGATTTAAAACTTAAATTTCTTTTTCGTGGTGGAAATTAGTGAATTGTCATTCACTTACCTTCAAATATTCTGCGATTAGGGTTACGGCATCCCTCTCCCGAGTTGTAGAATATTGTGTTGGGTCCTAGCCTTAGTATTTCATTTGGGTGATTTACTAAGGACTCAATCTATCAACTAACTTGAATTTGTTTTCTCCCGTTTTGTAGATGTCAAAGTTCGACAACTATGGTCTTCCCAAATCCCGTGGAACAAACATTCCACATGAAGATGATATTCCACGATTTGATCGAGGAACAAGAGATCATGTTTCACTTCCTCCTCCTCCTCTAATTATTCTCCCTAAACCACAAGTTCAAAGGCTTGAAAAGTTCAAGATCACTCAAGCCCTTTTGGTAAGTGAACATAAAGAAGGAAAGTCGGTGTGTGCACACGTCCTAGGGATGAAGTCACATTGTTGGGATCCATTGTCTGTGAGGAAATGGCTGTTGATTGGGTTCTTCAGTCACTTCCTAACTCATATAGTGAGTTCGTAAGAGAGTACTATATGATGAACCGTGGCGTGACCCTTATAGATCTCACCTATATGCTTATTGCTGCTGAATCAGCAATGGTTTGGCGCAATAGAAAAGCAAAGTTGATTGGTGAATCTGCTTTCGAGACCTCTATGGATATAGACAATGGCAACGAAAGACATGCTATGATTGAAAAGATTGATCATAAGAGAAAGGCGATGTCTGAAGTAGTTCCATGTCCTGTTTCAAAAAGAGTCAATTTACTTTTATTGCCAAGAGAAAGGGCATTGGAGACGAAGCTGTCCTATTTACCTAAGAGATCTAAGAGATGGGAGAGTTGCAACGTATGGCTCTAATTTAGGTAAAATCCATTGACTAACTCTTTTAAGCTTCATTCTAGATTCTGAATACATAATGTGATAAGATTAAAATTGATGTTTTGAAGGATCAAAGAAAAGAAAAGAAGCTTAAGGGAAGAAGTGAGCAGAATCTAACCGTGAAGGAATGGATTTCGATCGCGTTTCTAGAAGATTAGCTTCTTGAGCTACTACTTAGAGTTAGAATTAGATTGCTAAGAAAGATGTATTAGCATAAGTTTTTTCAATGAGTTGCATTGTGAAGGACAAATTTTTCCGCAATAAAATAAATTTTGATTTTAAATTTTATTTATTTATCCTTACAATGGCGTGTATGAAAAATTGATGTTAAAATTATTAGCAATAATGGATTTGTTTCTTATTGTGTTATGGAAAGTCAAGAATTTACCAAATAGGGAGAGTTTCTCATCGCTCAAGTTTCAATTGGACCAAAACTTGGAATCATGCAACTTGGTTGCACGATGAATGAGAAATTTCATATTTTAGAAATTAGACTAATTCATTGGCAAAGTGTCAAGTGAAGGACTAGGAGATCGAGTACACAAAGTTGTGTGTTGATCAAGTTCACCATAAGAGTAACAAAGATATTCGTCATGATTTACTAAAGGTTTGGTAAATATGATTATACTTACAAGATTAAGTGTAATTTTGAATTGATTAAAGGGTTTAGATCAATAGTAGAACGAATAAGAAGAATCAAGTAGGAAGAAAGATAAGAGTTTCTCCATTCTAAGAAGAAGGGTGAGTAGCTTTTATGCTTTATGATAGATCTTAATGATTAAGAACCATATCTCAATTAATCCTCTAAGTGAGTCTTAGTACAATTATATGTTTAAGAAGAGGAATCAAGGATTGAAGAAATGGTTAAATCAAGAAGTCTATCATACTTCGTTCCAATAACAAGTCTTAAAGTTAAGATTATGACAATGAGTGAAAAGTATTAAAGGTTTATAACATTCATAAAATGTGGAAAGTTGTGATGTCTTGGATAAGACAAAGGCCAACTAGGACCAATTTATGAAGTGTTTTGATAAAAGCTACACTAACTCTTCAATATTTGGTTGTCAACAAATGTTTATTGACAAGAGAATCTTATATGTCAAGGAGTCAGTGGGAGTCTTAATGGTCTTGAAAGGTTTCAAGAACAAATCAAACAAACCTTATCGATCATCACTAGCACACGAGTTGAGGCTTACAACCTATCATGTTGACAATATTTTGATTTTGTGCTGTTCCAATTGAGTAAATTATGCATGTGAGTCCTATGAGTTCTCATCTTGAACGCATAAAAGGCAAGGCACCTTAATCAATGAAAGGTACATTGATAGGAAAAGGTGAGCTGCTTAACTACTTGGAAGACGTGGTGGGCAGCTGTGCTACCATAAGGCAAGAAATCAAGATTAAAAAAGGGCTTGGTCCATATGAGTTTGAATTTGTCGTAAACTTTGGTTTTAACAAATTCACATGGATAGGAACATATACACCATTAAAATCTAAGTGTCATAAGATTTCCTCCTTCATGAAAATGATTGTGAGGAAATGCTTTCACTAAGAAAGATTTTAAGAAGATAGTGATTGTAAAATTGCATTCTCGAATTCGATCATGGTTACGGTATCCCTTTCCATAATTTGAATTGTGAGGTTTGGCAATTAGTCTTAATTGTTTAAGACACACATATGAACTATCTAAGGCAAAGGTGTATAAGTTCAAGAAGCCTTGATAAAAGATTATCAAAGCACTAAGTATTAGAAACATGGACTTAAGAAATTCAATAGGTATTGTTTTTCTGAAAGTTAAGATGTTTATGAATACATGTCGAAGCTAGTGGGAGCATAAGTGTTATGTTTTATAGTAATCATCATGATAATGGGAGCATAAAAGTTATGATTGTATGATTATTATGGAAAGTATTGCAAGTTGGCAATATTAATTATAGAAAAACAAGAGTTATACCTTGCAAAGTCGTAAGGGTTGTAAAGTTGTTTTGCTATAATTAAGGGAGAGAATATTATGCTTCATTTCAAATCTAAAGGATTAGGTTGAGAAATGTTGATAAATTTAGTCAAAGGTACATAGTGTTTTCTTGAAATTTCGATTATGAT
Organism: Lactuca saligna; assembly: GCF_052625555.1. Classification (NCBI taxonomy): domain Eukaryota; kingdom Viridiplantae; phylum Streptophyta; class Magnoliopsida; order Asterales; family Asteraceae; genus Lactuca; species Lactuca saligna. The sequence goes on along the minus strand of NC_136420.1, from coordinate 289,828,555 downwards.
TACGGCATTCCTTTTACAATTCGAATTTTGAGAACATAGCAACTAAAACATTGTGCGTCGTGTCCCATACGCTTCGGGTATAGGATCGATTGCAAATGCTTTAATGTTTGACCATTCTAAAATTTTCCAAATGTCTAGCGCATTTAGAGGGAAAGAGGACTAGAATTGGTTTTGACTAAAATAATTAACAACTATCACAGGACAATCCAAAGTTCGACGACGATTGGTCGCTTGTGAGTAGTTGGAAGTATAGTATTGGAAAATATGGAAATGTTTCCATATTGGATGGACCATATTGACATCGTTAAAAATAGAAAAGATTCTATTAAGAATGAGTTGTCATGAGGAAAATATGGAAGCGTGTTCATAGTAGGAAGTAAATATTGAAAATCTATGTCTAGATTAGAAACTTTTATGCAAAAGGATGTTCAAAGGAATCTACTTTGAGAGATAGACATCATATCTAAGGAATTGTCTTGTAACAATCTCTGATAGAGGACTTTGTAATATCATTGGCAATAGTCTTTGTGACTTTGGTGCAGTGACATTACGAAAGGATCGTTGCATAAAGTATTAGAATCTAGCATATTCTATAAGTAGCAAGAATTTGATATTCTTACACTTATGAAAAAGGATTTGGAGTTGTAAAATGAGAATAATTGGAAATGTGTTCAATTTTTCTATTTCACAAAAGTAAGAACCATAGGTAAACATTGTGTGCATGCTAGGAGCCTGGGACAAGGACAAATAATGAGTAATCAATATGGTGATAAATAAAAGGAGTTTCATTTATACTCAAAGGTTTGAGACCATATGGGATTAGTATTATTCTTGTGTTTCACCTTACATGTTTTGACTTCCAGAATAATTGAGTTTATTAAGAATAATCGAATTATTCGAACGGGCCACAGTCGTTCATATGTTGGAAGTAGATATGAATGAAGACTGTCGTGAATTGGTGTGTGGATTGTCTAAAAGAGTATTAGACATAAGCAAATGTTTGCTGCAACATTCATGAGTGCTTATGAATATGAATTTGAGCATTGGATTAAACCCACGCTCACTTGGATCACTCCATGAAGTGATTGGTGAGACGATAACATTTTATATTCTTGAAACCGAGATGTGTGAGTTGTATCTTGCTAATCGGTTGCACATTGATAATATGTAAACGCACTAGTAACTTGGTGTTATAAAACATATTGTTGTGTGTGATTTGGTTAATGAGTGAAAGCAAGCATTGTATCAAAGTTTATCCGTTCCTTTTATTCAAGTAGGATAAAAGCGATATCTTTTGGGCCCCTTGATGATTTAGTGATGACAAACGTAAATGCTCGGCCGGGCTAGGGCTAATTTGATTTGTTCAATTAGTCAGTCGTCATAAATCGGGAATCGAGATATAGTACAAAGAGAATGATTAGAAATCATATCTCATATGATATCTTGAATGGAGGAATATATGATCCCTTATCTAAGGACATGCGTATCTGATAGGATCAGAGTTGACAGCGGCTTTGGAAAGCTACGATTGCAGATCAGGATCTGAAATCATACGCAGAATAGTTGTTAGACTTATCCAAGTGGGAGACTTTTGGATTAGTGTCTAAGTCCATAACTATTTTGGTATGTACTTGACCCGATGGTGCATGGTCCTTTTAGGTTGCCTTCACCAAAGCAACTTGATTGGAGAAATAAATAAAGAGAGAAAGGTTATTATGATTTATTAATATGTTATAAGAATAATATATTAAAGGAGAAATCATATTTGTTTAATTAATATTGGTCAATAATTAATTAGGAATTAATTTTGTGATCAAGTGTAGTTAATTAAACTAGAGGGGTTGAATTGTAATTATGTGATAGTTACAATATATGGTAATAGTTATCCTAGATATAGGTTGGACGAATTCAAGGGATAAGATATCCTTGAAATCGTCCAAAGGATAAAGGATAAGGGATTTCTAAGACTTATCTTATGGGTTGCTTTGTGGATAAGCATCTAGATAAGGATAATGACTGAAACCCTATTTGAACACCTATATAAACACCCCTTGGCACATGAATTCATAAATCCCTTCCCAAGAAGTCCTAAGGACGAGTTCTAACCTCTCTCCTCTCTCTTTATACCTTCTCCATTTGCTCTTGGTGTTTGTAATCCATTAGAGGAGTGACACTTGTGACTCTAAGCATTCCAAAGTCATTACAAGGAGATTTGGGATTGTTATTGCTACATAACAATCAAGGTATGATCTTAAACCTAATTACATATTAATATGATTACTTGAATGCTAGAATTAGGTTTTATAGTCTTGGATTCAAAGCATGTACAATAGAGAAACCTAGATCCAAGCATTAGGGTTTGTATGAGCACATAGGATGTCTTATGAACAAAATCCATCATTTATAACTTTGGATATTCAATTGCATGTTCATTAGACAAACTAGATCCAAAAGCTATTAGGGTTTGCATGTACACCATAGGAATGATGTAGTGCTCAAAACCCTTCAGAAAGATCCAAGTTTTTTACCTCCAAAAGATTTGCAAGATGACTATGATGCAGGATCTTGAAGCACCAACTCTTTCCAAGCTTGCTTAACCACCTCTTCTTCTTGGAATAATCACTAAAAGGGCCACAAATGCACTTTTTAGAGATCAAAATGGTCTCACGAGTTTTTCTGGAGTGTAAGGAAGTTCTAAGGCAATGGAGGCTCTCTAGGGTTAAGTCCAAGGGACTTAAGGTCGCTTAAATAGGTCTCATGTCCGAAAATTAGGGTTTTGGACCCCTGGCACGTATGCCCCGTGTACGGCTCAGTACGTCCAGCGTACCTCTGGTTCCTCCGCGACCATTCATGCATAGTACGCTAAGCATACACTTAAGTACGCCTAGCGTACTTAAAAGGTCCAATTTTGCTAAAATGAAATTCTTGAGGGTTTCAAGACATACTAGGTCTTGGGTGTTACATTTTAATATCAAAATGAATTGAATCTTTGATACTTCAAATTATTTTTGTGTTTCCTAACTCTTATTAAAGTTAGAAATAATATTTGTAATTTATTTTTATCGGTTTATTGGCATTCTATGTAGTGATTCTGAGATTCAAGCGAAATTGAGGAATCAAGTATACTAGTCCTAGTTTTAAACTTTGACTTAAGATACTATGAGACTCTGACCTAATTTCTACTTCTAGGTCAAGTGCATGATGTGTATATATGATTCATGAGAAGGTGTTCAAGTCAATTAATGACCTGAATTTGAATAGTTGTTACAGTTAAAGTAACTATATAAGTCACGTATCAATGTGAAATCTAAGTACACTATCCTTCGATTCTACTTGTTTCCAAGTTTCTAGTAGGTTATAACTTAGCTTCTGGTTATAAAGTCTAGTATGTGTCGTGCCTATATGTGCAACTAAGTTTACTCAAATCTAGAACTGTCTCAAATCTTGACGGTTGTCACAAGAGAGGCTGAAGGCTCGTATTTGCATGGTTTGTTTGTTATCTTGTGTGATGGTACTTTGGGGGAACTCATTAAGCTTGGGCTTACAGTTTCAGTTTATTGATTGCATGTTTTGATTTGATTTTGGTTTCATTTGACTTGGTTGCCGGAGGTTACTGGTACTGGCTCTGGAGTGGACTAATCGGTGGTTGCCAAAGTGGATTAAGTGTGGATTAATGGTGGTTACCGGAGGTGATAGGGATGGGCAGTCATCGGATCTTTCAACAACCAAGGGATAATGGGTGAGGAGTGGGGTAAGTAGTGGATGACAGTCAACGGTGCTAGTGTCTAGTGGCTAGTGGTCACCGATGGTGGTTTTCGGTGTCTCAATGGTGTTAAGTGGTGGTTGGGATTGATAGATAGCTGTAGGGAGACCAATATTTATTAATACATTTTCTTTAATTTATAAACTATAACAAAATAATAATGAAAATGGAAATGGAAAAGAAAATATAAAGGGTATTATAGTCTTTTTATGTCAACGAGGGACCAAAAATGCAACGAAATCAAACAATAGGGATAGTGAGTGCAAAAAAAAAACATTAGGGACAAAACGCAAAATTTTAACAAACCACAAGGACCATTTCAATGATTTGTTATTTTTTTTACTAATTCAACTCTCTGTGCAGTTTTTCGCTTTTTCTACTAATTCATTCAAACAAAAATAGTTTATTTTACATGAATTTTTACAACCATTTTAAGCTTTAGCAATTTGTATAAAACATATTAAAAATCAAAAAGTTCATGCATAAAAAATTTAAAAACTTAACCAAACATATTTCTTTATAACTAGCTTTTAATGGTACAACTATCATAATATATATTGATACTTATTGATCCTTCTAAAACACACATATGACACGCTATTACAAAATATCAGTGTTGCAGAAATCGGCCTTGGCGGTCGATTAATCGGCGATTAATCGTTTGGCGGCCTTAAACCGATTACGATTAGGGTGTTTGGCAGAAATCGGTCAAAGTTGGGTTTGGTGGTCCTTGGCGGCCATTGGCGGTCTCGGCCGTCATAGGCGAGAACTTTTTTAAAAATTCAAAAAATTTTAATTTTCAAATATTACGTGAAAATTTTAAATTTTTAAGCTTTCAAATTTTAAAATATTTAACTATAATTTTTAAATTTTTAAAATTTTAAAATTTTAAATTTTTAAATTTTCAAATACTTAGTTTTTTAATGAATATTAATTTTTTAAATAATTTTATTAATAATTAAGGGTCCCCGATTAATCTCCGATTAATCCCTACGTAATTTGATTAATCGCTTATCGTCAGTCGACCGCCAAGCTACCGCCGAACAATTTTTACAACCTTGCAAAATATGGATAATGACTTAAAGGGTAATATATTTTTCGATTTGTACACATTTGGTCATTGAATTTTTTTCGTCTATATTTACCCCTTTAACTTGTTAAACTGTACACATTCAATCCTTATGATCGCTTACTCTAAGTTAGCCGGAAAAAATAACTTAATAAGGTAATATATTTCTCATTTTGTACATATTTTGTCTTTAAAATTTTGTACGCATTTGATCCGTAATATTTTTTTTGTTTCAAAGTAAGTTATTTTTGTTTTTGTACTTATTATGTACTTATGAATGATTTCTTTAGGTTTTTCTCACGACATCTTACGTGGAAAAATCATTGATGAGGCGTTTTGAACTGTTGATACTTACGTCCATTGGGATCTCGACTACTTGGTTACGTAAGTCTTGTGCTTTGGTTTAGATCTTGTGTTCTGAACGTCATAACTTCTTCATATGATATCATATTTTAACGATATTTATATTCACGTGCTCGTTTTTTGAGTCTATTACAATCTCCCGTTAAAATGTAATATAATTTTACTTACAATTTTATAAAAGAAAAACATTCATACATTCATTCATAAAAAAACGTACGGATATTAAAGATCGTAAATAAAAATATATTACTTTTTAACGAGAATAATCTAAACGAAAGTTGTAGTAGACTGAAATACGAACGCAAGGATATAAAGATCGCTAAAATGCAAGATCATATGAAGAAGTTATGGCGTTCAGCCAAGTAAATACACAAAACAAATGAAAATACATTTTTATTTTCAGCCAAGTAAACATGACAATGGAATGGAATGGTTCATTCATTGTAGCTTTTATAGTTAACCGATCAAGTTGTGGACTCCAGAAACAAAACGCTTTGGAATATGATCGATACTTGAAGCTGCAAACAAAGTTGAATACAAAAAACATGTCATTTTGCAAAAAAACAGGATGGAGATACATGCTGATTCAAGGTCATAAGCTGTAAAGGATGAACATTAATAATAACTAGGAAAGAGTCCCGCTAGAAAAACCTGTCTAGGGTCAAAATGAAGATAGCAATAACAGAAAAAGAAATAAACAAAAAACACAAACGGAAAAACCATTTCTTTTTCAACTAAATACAAACTTGAATTTCACATAAAAAAAATAGACCCTCATTTTTCATCAATGTATATAATGTAAAGTTTTGGCGACACTTTCTGTTGGTGTAGTCTTGCTCTTTGACATCTATACCCTTGGAGACATGGTTATACTATTGACTCATTTCAGATTCCATGTCTAGTGATTCGTGCTTTAAGTCGATGAGTTTTGGTGTATCCTGTGTGGTGAAACACAAAGTTTAGAATGTTGAATTTTGTAAAAAATACATATATATAATATAAGAGATAACGACTCACCATAATTGAATTATGGGAGGCGTTTGCACCTGGACTTAAACCGGAAAGACATGAAATTTTGATAAAAATTAGAGTCAGTTTTGTACTTTTATAAACTTGTTTGCTATAGCATCCTACTTTAAATTTTTCTTGTTACAGTTTTGTACTTTGAAAAAATATATTCAAATATAGGAATGTCATGCAAATTGAAATTTATATTTATTGCTAAAATTAGATAAATTTATTAAAGTACAATATCCTAATAAGAAAAAAAAAAAACAGTATAATGCTATAATTAGTAGATTTTTCCAAGGACAGTGGCTTATTAAGAAATAAACTGAAAAAACAAGATGTTATATGATCAAGGTTCATTTATGAGTCAGTAAAAGATATAAAGTACAAACATCATCACAGTTAAAGGAATCACAAACATTTAAACCGGAATCACAACTGAAGGGATGCAAAAATCATTTATAATTGAGGAAAGTCCGATGAAAATTTACCTGTTATTTGATTATGATGGATTCCTGTTATGAACTTGTTAAAATTAGTCAAATCTTTTTGGTTATTAATTAATGAGGTTTATAAAAAAAACATAAAAACCACCAACACATAAATGCATCTCTGTATCATTTATTAGACAATTATCTAGCCAACCCTCTAAAGATTGATCCAGACCCTCTTAAGCAGGTCCAGATGCTGGAGTATCATCTGAGAAACAATGCAAAAGTTTCACAAATTAATACAATAATCTTATCATATATTTGGATTATGGTCCTTATCACCCCGTTCCCGACTTCAACTTAAAGAGAGAAAAGAAAGGAAATAAGAGGAAATAAAGGGAAAGTAAGAGAGAATGGTGCTCCCGAGTTTCATTAAAGGAAGGAAGTGGAAGGAAATGGAAGGAAAACTTTCCCTCCTAACTTTCCTCCCGATTTGGGAGGATTTGAAAAGAAAGAACAAAATGTTTAACTTTCCTTCCATTTCTCTCCAACTCGGGAGCACAAATAACAATTTCTTTTTCCTTTCTTTTCTCTCCTTACTTTCTTTTCTGTTCTCTTCTTTTCTTTTCTTTTCTTTGCTGCAACTCGGGAGTACACCTCATTCCCGAGTTTAACAAAAGAAAAGAAAAGAATAGAAAAGAAAGTAATGAGAGAAAAGAAGGAAAGGAAAACAAAATTTTCTTTTGTGTTCCCGAGTTGGAGAGAAGTGGAAGGAAAATTAATCATTTTATTCTTTCTTTCCAAATTCTCCCAAATCGGAAGGAAAGTTACGAGGGAAAGTGATCCTTCCATTTCCCTCTATTTTCTTCCACTTCTCTCGTTTAATGAAACTCGGGAACACCAATTTCTTTTATTTTCTTCTCATTTCCACTCATTTCCTTTCCTTTCTCTCGTTAAGTTGAAATCGGGAACGGGGTGTAAAAGACTTAAATTATACAAGTTTGCAATATTGATACAGAAAAAACATATGAAACAGAAAGTCCAAATCTGCAAAACAAAGATGTTAATAATCATTACTTTATTCCATGAAAATGAAAGATAAACATTTTGTATTTTGTAAAACCCAATATAAGCTTCCATATGATAATTGTGGCTCAAAAAGTCAAAATTACGTGTATTGCAAAAATAGAGGACATTAGATTTGATACTGCTTAACAGCAAGTCTGGGATTCAAGGCGAAATAATATTATAAATAATTAATCAGGTTTAATCACCCTCACCTGAATATGATTATGCTTTTTGAGTCACAATAACCACTTTATAGTACTAGTCGAATAAATCTATAAAGAAAGTAAGAAACGATACATGAGAGATTCTTTACCTTATACGCCCAGAAAGCAGTGGAGATAACAAAATTGTTTAATTTTGACAAAATAAATGCCATGAATGGGAATCAAGTACAAATCAAAATTAGAGGGACAAAAACCGACATCAACAATATCCCTGAATTCTGAGGGATTCACCACAGCAACCAAACGGAAATTGAAGATTGAGAAAGGGAAAGAAGGAGGTTTATACCTGATCGTGTTATGAGTTCCTGCGATTTTTGAAGTTATACATACTTGTAATCACGAATAGAATAATCAATTAACAAATACACAACATAAAATTACTTGATGATTTTCTGGTTGCAGCAAAGAATTGGTAGAAGACGCATATCCAAATCACACGCAGGTAATGGATCATGAGGTCAAGGGTATTATGGTCAATTTGGTTATATTTTTATTTATATATATATATATATATATATATATATATATATATATATATATATATATATATATATATATATATATATATATATATATATATATATATATATATATATATATATAACGATTCTAAAATAACAAAAATTGTTTAAAAAATAGATTTTGGCAAATTCGGTAATTTTAAAACATTAAGAAGGGCAAATGTGATATTTAGAGTTTAAGTCGAACAATTACGATATTTAGACGTACAATAAGGGTATATTTGGAAAAAAGGTAGTTTTATTAGGAAATAGTAGCCAAGCAAACACATATTTTAAGAAAGTATCAGGTTCGTTAGGAATTATTTATTATTTTGGTAGACAAATGTCATGTATGAATACTTGTTATAATAAATCTTCATGCAGAAAGCTTTATCTTTCTTCATATTTCAGACCATCACAAACTCTTAATTTGGTGTTCAGGTTGAAATTTTAAAATACTGTAAACATAAATATAAACTTAGACTTAAGAAAGTACTAAACAAACTATCACTTCAAATTGTTTGAAATCTGACTATCCAATTCTTCTCAGCTGTTACCTTTGAACCAAAAAAATTTTTTTTCACGTTATTAAAGCTAAACATTAAAAGTCGTTGCTATTTTAGATTTACTTGTTAAATAGAGAAATGAATACTTTCATCGAAACTAATTGTCTAGAAAAAGAGTAAGGGTAAAAAGTTAGGGCACAAAGAAAAAAATAGAAACGAACTTTGATTGATCAGTTTATTTAAGAGTAAATTACATGAATGGTCCCTATGGTTTGAGTAATTTGCGCGTTTGGTCCCTAACTTATTTTTTTAACTCGGAAGGTCCCTACTGATTGTTTTTATTACGTGTCTGGTCCCTATTGTTTGTTTTTGTTACGCGCTTGGTCCTTGTCATACCTAAAAAGACTATTATTTAAATAGGAAAAAATAATGCAGTACGTAAGGTAAGGTGAGAAGGGTGAGATTAGGGGTGTGTTTATTTAAATAAATTAAAAAATAAAGGGAAAAATAGATTTTTTAAGTAAGACAGGGACCAAGCGCGTAACAAAAACAAACAGTAGGGACCTTCCGAGTTAAAAAAATAAGTTAGGGACCAAACATGCAAATTACCCTAAACCATAGGGACCATTCGTGTAATTTACTCTTTATTTAATCATCATACTTTCACTTCATCTCTTTACAACAATTATACTTTGGAAAATCTATCCGACTACAATAATATCACCTTATCACAAAACAATTTTTACTATCATCGAGTAGATTTCCAAATTACAATGCCTAATTAAAAAGAAATTTGAATATAAATTGTTGTAATAAAAGAAAAGTGAAAATACATTTCAACTTACGAAGCAAACCGTTTCCAACATCAGTAACTTTAGATTCAGTAGAACATGAAACAGGTAAACAATGTTGGTTGGTAGAAGTGGAATAATTAGTATGTGTTGGTTTGATAGTTTGAAGTGTTTTCTTGTGGTCATTATTTTAATTGATTTAAGAAGTAATAAACAGTTACTATTTCTACTCATCAATTCCATGCCTAAAGTCATTTCATAAATGCAAATTAAATGCATCAAATATCCGAGATTTAGGTGTTGTTTGTTTTTTCGAAGCGAAAATTCATGAAGTCTGCAGACCACCTCTGCAATCCTCTGTAGCAGAAGAGGTGGAACAAACGGCTGCAGCCTATAATAAGAAGCATGTTTGTTTTTTAACATCTGCAGAGTAAACTAAAATTTAAATAAACTAATTTTATAAACTAAAATAATTCTCAACACTGAAATTTAATAATTCTAATATTAAAACATTGAAATAATAATAACAATAACATGTAAAAAATATATATATAACTTTTTTTTTAAAAAAAAAAAACATAAAAAAATGTAAAAGAAGCTAATAGTTTTATTCTAGAAAAAAAACTAATTAAAAAAGAAAATAATAAAAAAATTTAAGAAAGTATTGCAAACGTTGTCTACAAAGTTCGTAAAAAATTAAACAAGTTAAAAAAATGTAATTGAAATTGAAAATATTATTAATAAAACGGTAAAAAAATTAAAAAAAAAAAAACAAATTAATAAATCGTGGAAATTATAAAAATAAATTGTATCACATCCGTATATAAAAATTTAAGAAAATCAAAGTTTAAAAAAAAAAAAAAAATTAAAAAAAAAGTTATACACAAATTCTTAAAAAAACACTTAGAAAAAATGAAAGCTGAAGAGGTTAGAAAAGGCAAGTCAAGTGCTGCGCCACGCAGCACACGCGTAGAGGTTTTGTAGTCTGAAGTCTTCCAAAAAACAAACTGCTGCGAGAGGGAAAGTGTTGCGCGTGTGCTGCGCCGCGCAGTAATAAGTGGTTTGAAGAGGTTTTTATAGAAAAACAAACAGCACCTTAGTCTTCCCCCAAAATGGTATGTAATGCAGAAAGTAATAGCCCATGGTATTAAAATGACAGTAAAAAAGGATTAAAAGAAACCACCAAATGAGCAGAAAAATAACCAATATCTACTAGTCAATACCAGCAAGTAACCTATATTTACTAGTCAATGCCATGTATATATCTACTTATCAATTTTGGGTATGCTATGTATCTATATATCTATTGCATAGGGTATTCTACAATATTAACCAGCAGAAAGAGCTTTTCCACCTTTGCCATAATGACTCTCAAAAAGAGCTTTTTCTTATTTGGCACATGAAGATCATTTTCCATAGAAGTATTGAAATCCATCATATCAATTTCCCTACGACTCCTGGAATCCACCGGAAGTAAATTACGAATGAGTTCTGAATCGGTCTTCTCCCACCACACATCATAATCATAATCCATCCACTTAAAATTCCGAAAGCGCTTTACAGGTTCATAGTGCCTCGCCATCATATCAGAACTGGCATCAGAGTCAGTGTCAGAGTCAGAGTAAAAATCAGGTTCATGTTTTGGTTCCATATCCCCTTTTTCCTCCTCATCCCAGTCAGATAGCTCCCAATCTCCTCCATTTTTAGTAGTGAATTCCCTCATCTCAATCTCACCATTGATTTTCTGCAAGTATCACAAAAAAAAAAAATATATCATCTGATGGAAGAATAAACACTTTAAACTCACACTTACCGCACACCACTTTACTTCATCATCCAAATAAAATTTCTTAATCTTCCACTCTCCTTCGATACTGAATACCACAGGAGAGTCTTTGGTACATTCAAATCTTGCAGGTTTAATACTCTTCAGATTCAGTTTTTGATTACAACAGTTCGTTGTGCACTAAATACAACCAAGATAAGAAATTAAATACAAACAGATTTACAACAATTAAAACGTAAAAAGTTTTCAACAATTAAAGAAATATCTTACTGTCAAAGTCATTGTGAGTCTGTGGTTTTCATTCCATTCTACAGGAACAAGAAGTTGGGTTCCACAAATCATACAACGAAAACATAGAGTCACCTTCTTAGGCTTAAGATGTTTCATCCCTGATGTTTCACCAATCGCATCCAGGCAGTAAATACAAACCATTTTCCTGATATTAAAACCAAAACATAATAATGATTAATAAGAATTCAATATTTCTGATCTAATAAGTTAAAGAACAATAGTAAGAAAAACAACAATCTAGTGATACAACTTGAACGTTCTCAAGAAAAATGGAGGGGCGGAATTCTTTCAACCAAAGATCAACGAAAATCTCAACAGTAGTTTTGATTAGAGAATGAAAACAGTTCAGATACGTCATTAATATATGAATATCTCGACAAAGCTGAGTGGTAGTTCAAGACCTAGAAAGATCAGTCCACAGATTAAATTGAAATCCACAAAAACTGTAACAAATAAACCCTAACATTAACTAGATACAGAATGAGAAAGTAGAACCCTAACCTCTCTAAATGAGGAGAAAATCCGAAGCGTGTGTCTCTGTGAAATGTCTCCGAAATGAACGTCATGAAATATTTATTTCATCATTACGGGTCGGACCCGGGTTACAAGGCCGGCCCATGTTAGGGCAAGCTGGGCAAGGGCCCGTATCCAACTCTGATGGGTAATTGGGTATATCACACTTGGGCCACCCAAAATATTTCTAGATCCACAAAATTTTGAAATTGAAGAAATTTGAGTATTCGTGTTTATATGGAAGGGCATCAATTTTCTCGAATGTTTCCTAAGTTTTCTTGTTACCAAAATGTTGAAGACGAGATGAAGGATCGCAAGGTGAAATCAGAACCCCGGATGCTTATTGATTAAAATAGGTATAAAAAATTGTCGATTTTTAATTTGTTTTTTGTTATTTTTTTTGTACAAACTCGTTTATAAATTGGCTGATGAAATGTCAAGTTAGCTCAAACTGAGATATGAAAATGAGCTTCATTTTGATTCCTTATTTTTTATTATGTTTTTTTTCTCATTAGTTTAGAAGATTCAGATTAACTTATTGTTATGTATGACTCCTTCTATAAGTAGCTTAATAAGTAATAACACTCCATGTTATATTCTGTAAGCAATATTATAAGTTCCATTTTCATCTGTTATGTAAATTTTCACACATAACTCATAGTAATATTGATCCACTTGTTTTAACCTGAATGTTTCAGTTTATGATAACCTATATTTCCAATATATTCATATATGTGTTCTATGATGAGATTCACTATTTGATAAATGATAATCATGTTTACATTAACATATATCATACTCATGTGTACAAGTCGTTTCCTTTGCAGAAGTACGTTGCTCAACTGGAAGGTTATTTTTAACTCATCAGTTTTTTGAATGGTATTTGCCACTGATAGTTTTCTGAAATTTTTATATATTGACATTAATACCCTTTAATTTAATTGATGAATAATTAATAGAGAGAGAGAGAGAGAGAGAGAGAGAAAGATCCAATTTCTAAAGTGCGTACTGTTTGTTGATGCTTCTTCATCGGCACTTCTTCACTCTCTAGCCACTGCTTCTTCCTCTCACTCTCAAATGGTCAAAGGGTAAGTGAACCTGAATACATCTCCTATTGTTTCTTCATATCTCGTATTGCTTCTTCATCTCGCTCCAGCACCACTCACTGAACTAGAATTCCCGTCGGTATGCTCCAAAAATTAACGCTCTCCAGTTGTTAATCCTAAAATCGATCGGTGTATGTGGACGTTCCATTTAGTGATCGTTGTATGTGTGTGTTCATCTCTAATTCTTGTCGGTATGCTCTCCTTGACCTAGAATACTCGTCGGTATGTCTCTGTAATTCCCGGTGTGTGTTCATCTGCGATTACCGACCAATATCTATGTATCTTTGCGTGTTCATCTAAAGGCCATCCGATAGGTTGTTCTTTGATTATCAGAAGTTCTTTTTTCATCATCGAATTATTATTCTTAATTGATTTATTTAATGTTTCAACACTTCTTGTAAATATTGCTTTCATTTTCACTATTGTGCATATGGACTGAATGATTTGTTGTGGTTATTTTGCAATGGTAAGTTACTGATGCTATGAACCTTTGAAAGACACAGTTTGCAAATGGAAGTTATATTTCAACTTGCAAGATGGGTTAAATCATTTGTTTGTTTGATTAAATCGTTTGAACTGGTGCATGCTTTAATGTCAAAAATCTTTTTTGCAATCTTTGCATAACTTGTATTGTTCAGAATTTAACATTGTCGGCCTCTTTCAAACTTTAATGATCGATTAGGATGTATTGAGTGATTTTATAAGGCCTGCTATTGTACTCTGTCCACAAGGGCAAATTACTTCACCATTGTTGATTCCTCAAGAAAGATGGAAACAAGGACATTAGAAGATGGCATAGAAGATGACGATTCAGAGAGAGAGAGAATGGTTATAATTAGCAATAAGAAATTAATTGCATCAAAGAGAAGCTAGTATCAAGTTTTCTTGGTGATACCAGATCATCAAATGTCCGCACCATTCTGAGTGAAAGAAGATGAGGTGGAAATATTTTTATACCTTAGGCTGACATGTCAAGCTCAGGTTTGTTTTGGGAAGAACAATAGGAGAACACAGGAAAACAGGCCATTTATGGACGTGTGAGGGAGTTGTGATGTTGGCTTGCGGTTTTATGGTGAGAGATAGATATTCACGGTATTTTAAGGATATGATTACATTTAAATTTGATTTTCTAATCCTTGTTAAATGAAGGGCAAAATAGACAATTTCATTTAAAAATACGTGAATCTATAAAAAAAAAATCGTGGAAGTATCAATTCCCATTTGATAACTTAGTGTCAGTTTGTTCAAGCATCGAATTAGTTTTTTACTAATTGCTCTCATAATAGGATTAGATTATTTAAATATTTAGTAGAGTAATTTAGGTTATATATTTGTTTGAATATTTTAAATGCTTTCTATGGCAATATCTTTCCTAATTAATTAAACACTAATTAGGGTAATTGATTAATGAATCGATACACCTGCAGCAGCAAACCTAGTTATTGCAATCCAAAACTTTCTCCAATCATTGTATATAAGATCTTGTTAATGGCTAAAGTGACATCTTATGAATAAAGTTGTTCTAAATTAAAATTGTTGAAGTTAGTAGTGAGCATTTGGATCGGACCGACTCGTGGACTGCACCAGTTTTGGAAAAAATTGTGGACCGTGGACCAGACCGGATGAGACTTACTGGTTCCTGGTCAGGTCCGTCCCAGAGGGTGGGCAATAAGGGCGACCGTCCATGACCCATCTTTCAAAAAAACCTAAATTTTTTATGGAAATTGTTATATTTAGAAGATAATACAACTAATTTTCTTTCGATTATTGAGTTATTATAAAAAAACTTGATGATATTTATGTATTTTAAGGGCTTATTTTTTTCTCTCGCTCTGGGCTCAAAATATGTTTGGAACGGCCATGTTCCTAGTCGAGGTCCGAGTTTTCCGATTCTTAGAGTTGTTGGACCGATATAACTTTATATGCATACGGTATAATTTGTTAAAACGAATTTTTGGATTTGATACAACTCATTAAAACAAATATGTTGTTGGTTTGATACCTTACTAGTTGTGAGACTCATGTATTACATGGATTAATTTAAAAAATAAATAAATATAAACATTAAAATATTTGAGAACTTTGAATTTTGAAGAAAATAAGAAAAAATAATGAATTATTATAATTGAAATGTTTTTATCTTCTAAATCTCCCTATTCTAATAAATGAATAAGTTTACTTTTCTATCGTCAAATGTCACAATATTTGAAAAATCCTTATTAATATTATATCACACCTATCATATCACATGTCAACCTATTAATTTTCCATTTCAAATTTTAAATTTTAAATTTTTCACTCTAATTACATTAAATTAATAATTGAGTTTTCCTTTCAAATTTCAAATTTTAAATTTCACACTCTAAATATATTAAATTAATAACATTAAAACAAAAAATAAAATAAAAATAATATATATATATATATATATATATATATATATATATATATATATATATATATATATATATATATATATATATATATAAGGTGATATAATTTAATGTATTTATTTAAATCAACGATTATAATTATATAACTAAAAAATATTTCTTAATTAATAATTTATTTAAAATAGTTTATTAATAATTTTAAGCTTTTACTATGAAAGATTAATTGAGTTTATAACCGTGATTCTCTCTGGTTATAAGTTAATTTAAATAAATAAATAAAAGAAACTAATGAGTTTTAATTTCAGAAATTTTAAAATTAAAAGGTAAGTGCATTAATGAAATTGATATTCATTTATTACTACATTTATTGCAATTATTACATTAAAATATTATATGGAATTTAATAAAATAGAAAAAACTCATAAAATGACATGTGGAAAAAATATTAATTCAAAATGACATTTGGCAAATTGAATTAGAGTTTAATAAGTGGCAAAATTTTTTTTTTCATTTATTAGAGATGAGAACTCATTAAAATGAATACTTTTTGGGTTTGATACGGTACAACTCGTAAAAATGAATACATTTTTGTTTCTTGTGCCTTTTGGACCGATCAAACTTTGATTGTTTATACTTTATACTATTTGTTTGAAGGATTGTAACTCAATGAATATAACACAAAATGTAACGCCCCGACTCTCAGGTATTAACTTTACAACTTTGTTTTCCATATTTGAAAGGTCTACTCGACGAGTTAAATGCCCTAACTCATCGAGTAGGAACGTTTTCGGCCACGTATTTAAGTGACCAACTCGCCGAGTCAAAGACATGACTTGACGAGTTGGAGCTGGAGGATGAAACCCTAATTTCAGGGGTTTTGCACCCTATTTAAAGGGTCATTAGCCTCCCATACAGCCCCTTGTGAGTCCAGAAACCCTAAATCGCCGTTTTCCTCTCTTTTTGTGTGATATTAAGCCTTGAGGTGGATTATGGAAGGAAGATCTTAAAGTACTCTTGGGAAAAGAGGAAAGTTGTAGATCTGAGTTCTACTTCATCTTAGCATCGTTCTTGAGGTAACACGTTGTTACCTTGACCTTGTTCTTTCTAGATCTCTTCATGTTGAAGATTAGGGCTTTTATAGCATGGGTGATAACCATTTTCGGGTATGGGCAAGGACCTGAAGTTGCAACTTCAGATCTGAGCTTATCTTGGCCTCTATAGCCATAAAAGTCGAGCTTTAGCAAGTATGAACCTTCCTTGTTGAGTTAAACCCCATTATAAGCTTGGAATTGACATTCTAAGCCTTTAGAGCCTTGCATGCATGTAAAGTTTTCAACTTTACGTGATAAACATGCCTTGGGAAGTGGGATCTGCAATATGGAAGCTTGGGATGGCTTATAAGCATCTGTCTAGATAAAGGACGGAAGGGACTCGACGAGTTGCATAGCTAAATTGGCGAGTCCGATGAAGATTGTCATGCAGGGTTCTGCATGAACTCGGCGAGTCAGTTAGGGTTTTCTCGATGTTTGGATATGCATGGACTTGGTGAGTCGCAGGGAAACTCGACGAGTCGATTGGGGGATTCACAGCTTCTTGAGTTCTGGAAGGACTCGACGAGTCAGTGAGCTGCACTCGACGAGTCGGGTCAACATGGACTGTTGACCTTGATTGTTGACTTTGACTTTGACCAAGGGTTGACTAGTTGACTTCTGGGGGTATTTTGGTAATTGGAAATTTATGGCATGACTAAATGATGAATATAGGTGGTGGAGCTCGTGGTTGTGATTCGAGAGTTTGAGCTTATCTCTTCAGTTGACATTTGCGAGTGAGTTATCCTCACTATATCAACAGGGTCTAAGGCACCAAGGCCGACCCTTTATGATTTGTATCCGGATTATAGCATGATATGTTTATTGATTTACATCCTGGTAGTTAGGATGGTGATATGCTTATGTTTAGTGACATGGTTAGGTCGGTGTCCCGGTTATAGGATGTTGCTATGCATGGTGATCTGTTAGTTCGGTTTGACTGTTATATATATATATGTTGGATTAGATGTTTAAGTCCATAACTATTATTGGTATGTATTTGACCCGAGAGTAGCATGGTCCATTTGGGTTGCACTTCACCTAACAATTTGTTTGGATATACTTTTGAGAATAAGATGTTTATGATCTATTAATATATTATAAGTTATAATATATTAATATAAAATCATATTATTTAATTAGTGTTAATCAAGAACTGATTTTGGAATTAATTTAGTGATCAAAAGAGGCTAATTAAATATGGACTCTTATATATATATATATATATATATATATATATATATATATATATATATATATATATATATATATATATATGGATTGGGCTAAGATTTATTTAGGATGGGCTAAGAGTATATGGAAGTCCATGGATAGTCCATGGAGCTTTTAACTCATGGATCCTAGGTAAATGAAGAGTCATGGGTATTAGGGTTTAACCCTAATCCTCCATATTATATAAAGAGGTCCTTGGTTCTAGAATTGGCACTAGAGTGTGTGTGAGAAACAAGAGTGGTCCGATTTTGTGAGCATCATATTCTCTCAAGTATTTCCAAGTTGTTTTGGGTGATTTGTGATTCCATTTGAGGCTTCCACACTATTGGGGCTAAGATATTAAAGTTCAAGACTTCAAGCTACATCAAAAGGTATGTTATCTAACTAGGATTTTGTAGTATAGTTGCTTCATATTATGCTAGTTAGGATAAAACCTTGGAATATTAAATATTTGCATGTATAATAGAGAAAACATAGATCCAAGGTTTATATGGTTGCATGTACACCATAGGCTTGTTTTCTTGAATACTTGATGCAAATTGGTGAAAATCGAAGTTTGTATGCTGTCTGGACAGCTGACTTGCTGAGTCCATGAAGGGACTCGACGAGTCTATGCCCAAATTCATCCAACTCGTTGAGTTGGTTCGTGCACTCGACGAGTTGGACCCCCAGACAACATATCTTCGAGTTTTGGTGCTGGAATTGGTCTAGAATCATTACCTTAAACTGTTTTGGACTTATAAAACATGTTTTTGATGTGGTAATGATTATGGTGAACCAATTTCAAAGTTATAATAAACTGTTTTGGACTTATAAAACTTGTTTTTGATGTGGTAATGATTATGGTGAACCAATTTCAAAGTTATAATCAAAAGTTTCAAAGTTTTATACATGTTTATATGATTTTTGAAACTTGTTGATTATGAATGTTCATGAACTTATGAGTTTTAGTAGATCATAGGAATTATGTGCAAATTGTTTGATAGTATAATTTTTCATCTTTATGACATTGAATGGACTCCATAACTTGTCCTCAAGTTATGCAATTCCAAAAAAATTCTTTAAAAGGGTCATAGGTTACACAAATTGAAGAGTTTTTCTCATAAATGGTTTTAT
The DNA here is from genome assembly GCF_052625555.1 of Lactuca saligna. Lineage (NCBI taxonomy): Eukaryota > Viridiplantae > Streptophyta > Magnoliopsida > Asterales > Asteraceae > Lactuca > Lactuca saligna. The sequence goes on along the minus strand of NC_136420.1, from coordinate 289,809,306 downwards.
GGACTCCGTAACTTGTCCTCAAGTTATGGATGTCCAAGAGTCTCTTCATTAGAAGTTTTTAAACCTTTATTAAAACTCATAAGTTATGAATATCCAAAAGTTTTGAATTGCTCAAAACTTGCCCTCAAGTTTTGGAACTTGTAAAGCCTCACACAAACTTTAATTCCATACCTTAGAATTTTAAAAGTTTAAAATTCAACCCTTATACTTCTATAATATTAATAGTTTAATTATTATATATATATATATATACATATATATATATACATATATATATATATATATATATATATATATATATATATATATATATATATATATATATATGTATAAGAGTAAGTCAGTCTTATCGTTAGTAGGCCTCATTCACGAAGCTGATCTATAAGGGGGGTTATAAGGTTACTGCCTATAAAATGATAGTTTAATGGGTGTCCACTCTCACCTACCGCTTCCTTGACTGGTGGAGGGTCGTTAACCGAACGAGTAGGATAGGACATTAATCCTCATTAAAAGTATAATGAAATTGTAAAGTAACTAAACCTTTATAAATTCCCAATCTTAGTTACTTTAAGAAAATGTGAAATAGGTGTTAACCCATGAAATTACACTTTGTACCTTACCAAGTCGTTAGTGGAGCATGTGTGGTTAACCGACACACTAACAAGGACTAGTAAGAGTGGCAAAGGGTGACTTAAGTTTTATCATAGATCGGTGGAGTGCGTGTGGTTAACTGGCACATTGATTGGGTAATAAAATTAAGGGCACCAAGTCAATTTGCATGGTTATTCACACCTTGTTTGTGATCCTCGGCATCCCAGTCACAAACTTGAGAGGGCACAATCAAGATTTAAACATGCCATTGAAAAGTTCAATGAATCTCAAAAGATCTAGGAGTTTCAAATCCAAGTAAAACCTAATAAAATTATTTCGTTTTTCATGGTGGAAATTGGTGAATCTTCATTCACCTACCTTCAAATATTTTATAGCTTGGATTACAGCATCCCTCTTCCAAGTTATAAAATATTATGTTGGGTAAGGATGATGGGTGTCGGTGTCCCAAGGAAGTTGGCTATTGATTGGGTTATTTAGTCACTTCCTGAGTCATATAGTGAGCTTGTTAAATATTACTATGTGACAGATCTCGACATGACCCTAATAGATCTTACCTATTTGCTAATTCTTGCTGAATCAGTAATGATTTGGTGCAATGGTCAAGCAAATTTGATTAGAAGATCTGCTTCCCAAGCTGACATGGACATCCCAGAAATGATTCCTTCTCCTAAAAGGAAGTAATTGGCCATGGTCAAGAGTGATGATCATAAGAGAAAGACCATTTCTGAGACTGCTCTATGTATTGGCTCAGATGAGTCTGTGTGTTTCTATTGCCAAGGAAAGGGACATTGGAATCGAAGCTGCCTTGACTACCTGAGATCTTTAGTCAGAATGTATGGTTCTGCTTCAGGTAAGTCTACTATCTAACTCCGTTAAGTTCCTAATTGTTGATTCTTAATACATGATGTGACTATATTGCATTTTGATGTTTGGCTAGATCAAGCAAGGGGAAGGAAACTTAAAGAAAGAGTATGTTGAATCTGATCGCGAATATGGATTTCAATCACATGGTCGAAGATTGGATTCTTGAGCTACAACTTAGGAGTTACGATAAATTGCTAGGAAATATGTAATAGCATAAGTTTTCATTTAAAGTTGCATTGTAAGGAAAAGTTTTTCCGAATTTTATAAATAAAATTTTGTTTTACTTTATTTTTTATCTCATTGCAATGGCATTTATGGAAAATTGATGTTTGTATGTTTCTAGCAATATTGGAAATATGAATTTGATTCTCTCATTTGTGGTAGTGTCTGAATTTACCAAATAAGGAAAGATTCTCATCACCCAAGCTTCAATTAGATAGAAACTAGGAATCATACAAGTTGTATTGTATGATGAATGAGAATCTTCATCTTTGGAAAGTTAAGACTAATTCCTTGATTACATGTATATGTGAGTCAAGTGAAGGACTAAGGGATCGTGTACTATGAGTGTGTGCTAGTCAAGGTCCACCACAAAGGTCAATTTGTCATGATTTAATAAAGCTTAGTAAATATGGTTATACTTACAATTTTAAGTATAATTCTGTAACATTGAAAAAGTTTCAATGTATGGCAGAACGAATGGGAAAAAATCAAATTAGGCAGAAGGATAAAAGTTACTCAAATCTGAAAAGATGGGAGAGTACTTTAGTATCATGTTTTATGATCATCTTAATGATTATGAAACCATATTACAAATTTATACTCTAAGTACATCTTAGTGCATTCTTATGGCTAAGGAGAGGAGTCATGAATTGTTGGAATGGTTAAAATTAAAAGGATGAATCATACTTCGTTCCAAAACAATTCTTAGAGTCATACTCCAAGATTGTAACCATAAGTGACGTAAAGGAAGGTTTAAAACACTTATCAAATGTAGAGTAACATGTTTTCTACTCTTGTACATTTGAAATTGGTAAGTTGTGATGTCTTAGATAAGACAAAGACCAACTATGAGCAATTGTGTAAAGTGTTTGTCTTGATAAGAATCCGTACTAACTCTTGAATATTTGTTTGTCAAGGAATGGTTCTTGACAAAGAGAAACTTATATGTCAAGAGGATAGTGGGAGTCTTAAAGGTCTTGAAAGTTTCAAGAACTAATCAAGGATAATACCTATTGTTTATCGCTAGCACACGACTTGAGGTTTATAATCTATCGTGTTGACATATTCATATTTCTGTGCCTATTCCGGTAAAGTTGACTATGTATGTGATTCTGTGAGTTCACAATTGGTTGCATAACAACTTGGAAGAAATGGTATACCCTTGTGTTGCTAGGTGGCAAGAAGTTAAGATTGCACAAGTTCAGTCCATATTTGTTTGGATTTGTCACTAACCTTGTCTTGTGATTATAGTTTCGACAAATTCACATGGATAGTAACACATACACCATAAAATCTAAGTGTCATAAGGTTTCTCTCTGATTCATGAAAATGATGGTGATGAAACGCTTTCACTATGTAGATTTTAAGTAGATAGCAATTGTGATATTTGCATTCTCAAAGTCGTTAGTGGAGCGTGTGTGGTTAACCGGCACACTAACATGGATTTGTGAGAAATGGAAAAGGTCTAAACAATTGAGACTATGATCACAGCATCCCTTTTCATAGTTCTAAAAAAATTGTTTAGACATGGATGTGAGCTATCTAAGAAAAGGTGTATGATTTTGATAAATTCTTATCAAAGCATCTCGTATCAGAAATCAGAACTTTGGTAAGAAAGTTAATAAAGTATTGATTTCTAGAAGTCCAGCTGATTCCTGGATACATGTCAAAGCTAGTGGGAGCATAAGTGTTATGCTAGTAACTATTATGCTAGTGGAAGCATGATTATTATGTTAAGTGTTAATTATAGAAAACAAGAGCTTCAATTGGGAAAAGTTGTTTTGCTATAATTAAGGGAAAGGAAATTATACTTCGTTTCAAATCTAAAAGCTTAGATCGTGAGATTTTAATGTTTCAAATCTAAGAACTTAGATCGTGAGATTTTAATCAGATTTAGTCAAGTATATATATGAATGTTGTGTTGGAATGGTTCAACATAAGGAAATTCTATATATGGGAACATTATTAGCGTTCTCAAAATTCAATTATGATTATGGCGTCCCTCTTCATAGTCAAATTTTGAAAAACATGGCAAATAAAAATATTGGAGCAAAAGACTGGCTTAGGATCATGTCTTTATGTGCGACATCATGAATCGTGTCCCATATGCTTTGGATATAGGATCGATTGCATGTCCTATAATATTCTTCCTTTCTAAATTTTCCAAATACCCAAGGCATTAAGATGGGAAAAGTCTAGAATTGGATATGATTGAAATGATTAAGTAATTGTCGAGGACAATTTCAGGTTTACCAAAAATTTGGTTGCTCATGGTCAATTTGAAGTATGGTGTAAATTTTTGGAAAGGACCATATTGACATGTTCGGAAAAGTGGCAACTCTTGTTCAGAAGTGGTAGTCAAAATGGGAATATGGAAATGTTTCCATAGGTGGAAGTTATTCAATCTATCTAAGATTAGAAAAACTTAATGCAAGAAGGATGTTCAAAGCAATGTACTTTGAATATGAGACTTCATTTTCATGGAATTGATCTCCACTGGAATACTCTGTAATGTCTGTTGACAAGTCTTTGTGACTTTGTGCATAGTCAGTACAAGATGATCAGTGCTTATGAGTTTAGAATCTAACAGATTCTGGTAAATGGTAAGGAATTTGAAATTCTTACATTTACAATAAGGATTTGGGATTATGAAATGAGAATCATTAGATTTATGTTCAATTGATTTATTCCACAAAGTAAAGATCATAGACAAGCATAGTGTGCATACTTGATGTATGACATAACTATAGTTTGAATAAACATAGTGTGCATGCTTAGGGCATGGCATGACTATTGTTTTGATTCAAGTATAAAGTTGATTATTTGAAACATTATACAGTGAATAATGAGTAATGAGTAATCAATATGCTGTTTAAATAAAAGGTGTTCTATTTACTCTCAAAGGTGCTTAGGGCCATATTGGATTAGTATTATTCTTGTCTTTCACTTTGCATGTTTTGACTTCCAGAATAGCTAGGTTATTCTTTCTGAATGACTAAGTTATTCAAAAATCTCCATAGTCGTTCATACGTTGGAAGTAGGTATTGAATTAAGACTGTCATGAATTTGGCTTGTAAGATTTGTCTAAGGTGCATTAGACATGGCAATGGTTGTTGCAACATTCATTAGTGCTCATAAGGTCTGAGTATTGGATTAAACCCACACTCACTTGTATCACTTCATGGAATTTATCTCGAGTGATCGTGAGATAGTAATATATATATATATATATATATATATATATATATATATATATATATATATATATATATATCTTCAAACCTAGAGATATGAGTTGTTGACTATGAGTTGGTTATCCATTGATTGTACGAAAACGCATCTGTAACTTGATGTCATAAAACGTGCTTTTGTGCATAATTCAACAAGTAATTAGTACAAGCATATGAGTCGAAGTTTATCTGTTCCTTCTAGCAATAGAAGCGATATATGGGCCCCTCGATGATTTGGTCAGAACCTAATTGATGTGTTCAATTTAGTTCTATGTCAAACAAATCAGAGATCGAGAAAAAACTGTTGGACAATAAGTACGACATTGTTCCATGTATTTATCCGGCTGGTATCTTGAGAATAGAGGATTATATGATCCCTTATGTAATAGAAAAGTCATTTAACTAGGTTAGAGTTCGGAAACGGCTTTAAGAGCTACGATTGCTAGTCGGGATCTTGGAGCCATATGCAATAATAGTTTTAGACTTATCCAAGTGGGAGACTGTTGGATTAGATGTCTAAGCCCATAACTATTATTGGTATGTATTCGACCCGAGAGTAACATGGTCCATTTGGGTTGCACTTCACCTAACAATTTGTATGGATATACTTTTGAGAATAAGATGTTTATGATATATTAATATATTATAAATTATAATATATTAATATGAAATCATATTATTTAATTAGTGTTGATCAAGAATTGATTTTGGAATTAATTTAGAGATCAAAAGAGGCTAATTAAATATGGACTCTTACATATATATGGATTGGGCTAAGATTTATTTAGGATGGGCTAAGAGTATATGGAAGCCCATGGATAGTCCATGGAGCTTTTAACCCATGGGTCCTAGGTAAATGAAGAGTCATGGGTATTAGGGTTTAACCCTAATCCTTCATACTATAAAAATAAGTCATTGGTTCTAGAATTGGCACTAGAGTGTATGTAAGAAACAAGAGTTTGACGATTTTGTAAGCATTATATTCTCTCAAGTATTTCCAAGTTGTTTTGAGTGATTTGTGATTCCACTTGAGGCTTCCACACTATTGGGGCTAAGCTCTTAAAGTTCAAGACTTCAAGCTATATCAAAAGGTATGTTATCTAACTAGGCTTTTGTAGTATAGTTGCTTCATATTATGCTAGTTAGAATAAAACCTTGGAATATTAAATATTTGCATGTATAATAGAGAAAACATAGACCCAAGGTTTATAAGGTTGCATATACACCATAGGAGTGTTAGAATGCTCAAAACCCATTAATATAGGCTAGTGTATGATAGTTATGTGCACATGCTTGTTTGATTGGGGATGGGTTGAGGTTGTCCTGCTTTCTGCTGAAGGCCAACATACCCAGGGCGGACCGGATAGACTATAAACTCATGAGGGTATTATAGTCAGACCGAAGACCCGACGAACGGTTCGGATAGGCTGAAGGCCCTGCGATGCGGTCCTGACGTTCCGAAGGCTCAGAGAGTGGTCCAAATAGACTGAAGGCCTGCGAGGCGGTCCAGTCAGGATGAAGGCTCATTATGCATGCTGTTATGTGTTAGTTTATATGATATGATTATGGTTGTATGAGGTTGGTATTTTGGGGGTAACTCACTAAGCCTTCGAGCTTACATCGATCTATTGATTATTGATTCAGGTACTTCTCGTGATCGTAGGAGGGCAAAGGCATGATCGTACAGATCCTCATGTTATTATGATTTTATGATTTGATATTGGAATATTCTGATATTTACTATTTTGAAACAAGTTTTGTAATGAGTAATGGTTTTGGAAATGTTTTTAAAAGTTTAAATTTGGCATGGTTTTTATGGATGTTACAAGTTGGTATCAGAGCCTTGGTTTGAGTGAATTGGAGGAACACTCGTATGAATTCAGTCTCAAATCAAGGAAGAGGTTTACAAAAATGATTTTTAAAAGGGTTTTCAAAACAAGTAAAGGAGGATGCAGAGTATATGATCAACCGGTGCCAGTAAGTAGACCCCAAAATACCATACGGTTATTTGATATTATGATATGTTAGAATAGCATGCTAGTACTAGGCTAGGGATCTTAAGGAATTGCATGATAGAATTTCTTGATTACATGATGTCTGCTAGCCTAGGGTTTTCCTTATATGAAATTGACATCATTACTGTAGTTGCTTAGTGTATGCATCACGGTTATACATAATTAAGATCTTATAGCCTGAGAATGTGTGGTATAGCCTTATGTTCTGATCTTGTTTGATTGAGGGATTAGGATAGGATCAGATATTCAAAAGTCTATAGGGTCCAGCGTTATGTATGGGTAGCATACACAAGTGCTGCAGGGTTGGTGGAAGTTTCATGGGTGGGTTGTGCGAGGTCGGGAGGCCAGTTATGAGACATTTAGCATTCCTCTAGGAGTGAGGATTAAACGCTCACTATGTTTATGTATATTGTTAAGGTGTTGTGGTGATACTTGAGACAAATATGGGTAGGTGTGGAAGGTAGTATGGGCTCGTACTACTGAAAGCACAGGACCCATACGCGTAGCAAGGAAGTTACAACCCCTAGGGTTTAGTTGGGAGGCGGAAGAGATCCTTTTATACCTACTTCTAATAGATCGTGGGGACCTTGTCTGATGAGTGCGGAACATGGCCTCCTTTGACTGGGAGGATCACGCTCACGTTAACTAACTGCCTAGTGACGTTAACTCTGAGCTTCACCTAAGCTGTCGGTCACGCCCTGATTGGTCGCGAGTGAATGAGAAGATTGCGGGGGAATATCTATCCCCCACGGAGGGGAAAGAACTGTCGTCCCGGTGTTAGAATGCCTTGGCTAAGACCGGGCCTTGGCCAAGGTCCTGAAGAGATAACGTCTCGTTTATGATGTCAGTTACATTTAATGGGACCATTTATGCTAACGTTAACAAGCCCAATACTGCAACTATCATTGATTTGCAATATCAGTCCCCACACTTTTAATCAGTTCCTTTAATCCCAAAATTAATACCAAATTAATTTCTGATTAAATAATATGATTTGTAATTAATAAATTATTCTTATAATATATTAATAAATCATTAAATAACCTCTCTCTCCAAAAGCCATCCTGTCAAGTTGCTATGGTGAAGGCAACCCAAAAGGACCATGTTACTATCAAATCAAGCACATATTAATTATATTTATGGGCTTAGACACCTAATCCAATAGTATGGTCTCGAATAAACCCTTCTTGCTTGGTTTGAGAATTTTTCTACGATAATTTCTTCGCTTGGTTTTCATGCTAGTAATCATGATTCAACTTTATTTGTTAGATGTACAAGTTCAGGTCGTATTTTTCTTTCTTTATATGTTGATGGCATGATTATTACTTGTGATGATCATGACGGTATAAAATCTTTGAAGCGTAATTTTTCCTACCGATTTGTTATGAATGACTTGGTATTACTACGTTATTTATTGGGGATTAGAATTGCACAATCTCTAAAAGGTTGTTTTTTTTATCTCAGATGGAGTATATCTCAAATTTGTTTGAACGCGCTCAACTCCCAGATTATCGTATAATTGATACGCCTCTAGAGAGTAATACGAAGTATGATCCAAATGATGGTGTTCCTTTATCAAATCTAAACCTTTATCGTACTATTATGGGAAGTTTTTTTTATCTTACTGTCACTAGGCCAGATATTGGGGAGGTGTTCTTTGTATTTTGCGATATCTTTGTGGTACTCAGTTCTACAGCCTTGTGTTTCCTTCCATGCCCTTTCTTGATATATGTGCCTATATTGATACTGATTGGGATAGTGATGTTTTATGAGCGCAAGTGCACTACTGGATATTATATTTTTATTGGATATTCGTTGATTTCGTGGAAGAGTAAGAAACATGATGTTGTTTCTCGATTATTTATAGAATTTGAGTATCAAGCTATGATTGTTGCTACTTGTGAGATTGTTTGGTTGTGGTGGCTCTTTGCATATATGGTGTTCATATTTCTTAACCTATTCCTTTTGCATTGTGACAATGAGAGTGTGACAATGATTTCCAAGATTTCGGTGTTCCATGAGCGGAAAAAACATAGTATGATTGATTGTCATTTCACTTGTCACCACTTTTAGTAGGAGACTATTTCTCTACCTCATAATACATATATTAGGCTCTTTTTTTGGTTTGGGATTGTTTGGCCCTCTAGCCCTTTAGTTAGGTTTAACCTAATTAGTTTTCCTATTTATATTGTATTCCCTTTTCATTGTAATTGTACTCTTTTATTATTTAATAATGAAACATGTCGTAGTATTTTGTGTTAGATTTAATTCAAAGTTAGCCGTTGAGGCATTTGAATAATAAAGCTGATTTAGTCCTGTGTTGACCACGTATTTAGGAGAATAATGTGGCATTTGGCCACACGTAGAAGCACATGCAGATGCATGTAAATCACTAGTTTCTGTTTTTTTGTATTCAATATTTATATTTCCCTTTGTAATCATTTTCAAGCAATGCAAAAGAGAACTTTCAGTTGGTTCTTACAACTCCATCTTTAGAATTCGTGGCGTGAACTATTTGATCCAACAGGGGTTGATCTCCTACAGTTGGTATCAGAGCCTGCTTACCTAGTTCCTGCCCAAATACCTACGCCTAGAAGACATGTCGATACTACAGGGAAAAGAGAACGGGAATTGGGGTGTACCACTCCAATACCCGATGTTATCACCTACGAACTACACAACTTGGGCAATAAAGATGGAGGCGATAATGGATGCCCAGGGAGTATGGGAATCCATCGAGCACCGAGTTGGAGTGGCTGTTGATGAAAAGAAAAGCAAGAAGGATCGAGCATTTATATTCCAGGCATTACCTAATGATGTGATTTTTCAAGTTGCGCAGAAGAAGAAGACAAAAGAAGTATGGGATTCGTTGAAGACTCGTTACTTGGGTGCCGATCGGGTTCAAAAGGCAAGAAAGCACACACTCAAGAGTGAGTTTGACTCTTTGAGAAGGAAGGAAGGAGAAAAAATCGATGAGTTTGCAGGAAAGATAAGTGGTATAAGTTCGAGCTACAGCAGCCTGGGAGAAACACTGGGGAATGGCACGATGGTAAGGAAATTACTTGATTTTGTCCCAGATAAATTCTTACAACTTGTAGCATCGATTGAGCAATACTCGGACATCGATAATATGCCTTTTAAGGAAGCGATTGGCAGGCTCAAAGCTTATGAATCCCGCTTGAAGCTTCGATCCGATAATGCAACCACAAAAGCAAGTCTGATGCTGACCCAATCAGAGGGACAAATTGGTCAGAAAACTCCCGGAAAGAACTCAGGGGGAAGAGGTCGAGTCTCGTCGCAAAATGACCGAGGGGGTAGAAATGGAGGTCGAGGAAGAGGCAGTTGGCGAGGCAGAGGTGGTCGGGGTGGAAACTCGTCACGAGATAACAACCAAGACCGGGGGAAGAATCGAGACAAGAAACACATCAAGTGTTTCAACTGTGATGTTTTTGGTCATTATGCATCAGAATGTCCTAACCCAAAACGTACAGAAGGCAATGTGAATCTCACTCAAGCACAAGAAGATGAGAAAACTCTACTCTTAACAGTACACGGAGAAAAGACAGAAGAGTTAGTTTTGTTAAATGAAGACAAGGTATTTCCGAGTCTGAACGGGAATAAAAAAGACACGTGGTATCTAGACAATGGAGCTAGTAATCATATGACAGGAGTAAGAGATTATTTTGCAGAATTGGATGGAAATATAAGGGGACAGGTGTGGTTTGGAGACGGGTCAAGAGTTCAGATCAAATGGAAGGGAACCATCTTGCTAGATTGCAAGAATAAAGAACAACTGGTCATTGCAGAAGTGTATTACATTCCGGCTCTTCGAAGTAACATTCTAAGTCTCGGGCAGATGATAGAAGAAGGCTATGAAATTGGGATGAAGCAAGACTTTCTGAAGGTACATGACAAGTACAACAGGCTTGTGATGAAGGTACAACGTTAGAAGAACTGTTTGTATAAGATAGTGCTTCACACAACCCAACCGTTTTGTCTTCACACGAAAATAGACGACAAGGCTTGGCTAAGGCATGCTCGTCTAGGGCATGTCAATTTTCTCTTATTAGAATCCATGGTGGAGAAAGGAATGGTGCATGGAGTACCAAAGGTGTGCCACCCAACACAAGTTTGTGAAGGGTGTTTAGTAGCCAAGTAGACTCATCAATCATTCCCACAAGAATCTCAATGGCAAGCAAATGTCCCATTAGAACTCGTGCATGCTAACCTCTGTGGGCCCATAACACCACAAACAATAGCAGGTAATCACTACTTCCTCCTTCTCGTTGATGACCACAACAGATTCATGTGGGTATACATGCTTAAGCAAAAGAGTGAGGCTTTTGAAACCTTTAAGAGGTTTAGAAAACAAGTGGAAAATGAAACCGGGTTCAAGCTAAAGGGTTTACGCACTAATCGTGGAAGAGAATTCACATCTGTTGAGTTCAATGAATACTGTAGCAAGGAAGGAATAAGGCAACAGCTGACTGCTCCATACTCTCCATAGCAAAACGGAGTTGTGGAGCGGCGTAATCGAACAATCCTTGAAGTCACAAGATCGTTACTGAAAGCAATGGAGGTTCCAGAAATCTTGTGGGGAGAGGCAGTACGCCATGCTGTTCAGATTCTCAATCGGGTTCCAACAAAAGGAGTAAAAGATAAAACTCCTTATGAAGCATTGTATGGGGAGAAACCAACACTGGAGCATTTTAGGGTTTTTGGTTGTGTGGCACATGCAAAAAGACCGGCCAACAAGCTCACAAAGTTAAGTGATCGTAGCATTCAATTGGTGTATCTTGGCAACGAACCAGGAAGTAAAGCTTTTCGTCTGTACAACCCAAGTGAAAAACGGAAATATGTGGCTAGGGATGTGATATTTGATAAAGGAACAAAATGGAAGTGGGCCACAGCTCAAAATGAAACACAAGTTTTTGGTCAAGACTGGACTAGATTTCCAAGTGAAATCCCTTATGAAGATGTAGCAGAAAACAACGATCCAGCCCAAGACCAAGGAGTCCAACATGAAGAAGGAGGCCCAGAAAGCCTGTCTCCTAGCTCTGGTCCGTCTAACCCAACAAACTCACCACAAACCCCTACTTCAGTAACAAACGACGAAAGCAATTCCTCCCCACAAAGCACAACATTGTCATCGGACTCGTTACAAAACTGATCGACATATGATGACACACCAGTTCGAGGGTTCCGCACATTAGAAGGCGTACTCAGTTGTTATCAGTCATTTGATGATGAATTTGAGGAACTCATGTTCGTTGGGGAAGAACCCAAAACATATGTAGAGGCGGTGAAAGAACAGGAGTGGCAAGCTACAATGAAGAAAGAACTGGAGTCAATTGAAGCCAACCAATTGGATTAAAATGGGTTTATAAAGTAAAGAAAGATGCAGGTGGAAAGATCATTAAACACAAAGCCTGAATCATCGCAAAAGGATACGTAGAACAAAAAGGAGTTGATTTCGAAGAAGCTTTTGCGCCAGTGGCTAGAATGGAAACAATTTGAGTTATCTTGGCATTAGCAGCAGACGAGGGGTGGAAAGTTCATCACATGGATGTCAAATCGGCATTCCTAAATGGGGTACTACAGGAAGAGGTGTATGTTTCGCAACCTGATGGATTTCATGTCAAAGGGAAGGAGAGCATGGTGTACAGACTGAACAAAGCCCTCTATGGGCTACACCAAGCCCCAAGAGCTTGGAATGCAAAACTCGACAAGACACTCAAAGACATGGGCTTTCAGCAATGTCCTCAAGAATATTCTATATACAAGATTAAGAAAGGAAATATGACACTGCTGGTGAGAGTGTATGTAGATGATCTAATTGTAACAGGTTTAAACGAGTTGATTGATGCTTTCAAACAACAAATGAAAAGGGTGTTCGATATGAGTGACTTAGGTGTGTTATCCTATTATCTTGGGATTGAAGTCATGCAAAAGAATGGAAGTATCATGATAAACCAAGCTGGGTACGCTAAAAAGATCTTGCAGACTACAGGTATGGGAGACTGTAATCCCATCAAGTACCCCATGGAACCACGATCTAGTTTAACAAAGGATGAAGAAAGAGTACCGGTTAATGCCACTGACTACAGAAAGATTGTTGGAAGCTTAAGATACCTAACTCACACAAGACCTGATTTGAGCTACTCTGTAGGTATTACAAGTAGGTACACGGATGCTCCAAAGGTGAGTCATCTCAAGGCTGTGAAATAGATATTAGGGTACATCAAAGGTACCAAGAATTATGGCTTGGTGTAAAAAAGGGGTGGAGACAAGAAGTTAGTTGGGTACAGTGATAACAACCATGGAACATATTTGGATGAAAGAAAAGGAACAACCGGAACAATTTTCTACTTTTCTGGTAAAGCTGTCACATGGTCTTCACAAAAACAACGAACAGTGGCGTTATCATCATGTGAGGCAGAGTTCATGGCAGCCACAGAAGCTGCGTGCCAAGCATTATGGCTGAGGAGTTTGATAAAAGACTTACAAGGGATGAAAGAAGAAAGGGTAAAACTTTATGTTGACAACAAATCTGCAATAGATTTGATGCAGAACCCAGTCTTCCATGGGAGAAGCAAGCACATTGATACCAAGTTCCACTTCATACGCGGATGTATTGAAAGAAGGGAGATTCAGGTGGAGCATGTAAGCGGGGAAGATCAAAAGGCTGATCTGTTGACCAAAGCCTTAGCACGTGTGAAGTTCATGCATATGAGGTACCTGTTGGGAATAGAAAGCATTGCAGATTAAACTCAGAATTAAGGGGGAATATGTTAGATTTAATTCTAAGTTAGCCATTGAGGCATTTGAATAAAGCTGATTTGGTCTTGTGTTGACCACGTATTTAGGAGAATAATGTGGCATTTGGCCACACGTAGAAGCACATGTAGATGCATGTAAATCGCTAGTTTCTGTTTTTTTTGTATTTAGTATTTATATTTCCCTTTGTAGTCATTTTCAAGTAATGCAAAAGAGAACTTTCAGTTGGTTCTTAAAACTCCATCTTTAGAATTCGTGGCGTGAACTATTTGATCCAACAGGGGCTGATCTCCTACATTTTGTTCATTAGTTTATAGTGTCCTCATCTTTTACTCTCCTGAATTCATGTCTTTGACTTCTCCACAGTCATATTTTAAATCAAAATCCGACCAGAAAATGACTAAAAGGAGACTCCTCAATCTAGGCGTGTTGCAACTGTTGTTTTTGCCTATACATCGAAGCGTGTGGCATGCTCGTATCGTTTAGCCGCTCAATTGCTTTCTAATTTTTCAGGTTGGTTCCCTTACGGTAGGTGAATTGAACTTATTTTTCATGGATCACTACATTTATCCTGAACAAAAAATGAACCCAAAACAGACATAAAAAATATGATGCTTTTCTTTTGAACTCCGAAATTTCAATCAAGAATTTAGAATGTTCGTCCAAATTATGGAATGTCATTCTGAAATGTAATTTTTTTTGTGAGAAAATGTATGTTTTTTTCTCAGATTGTCCATTCCGCACTTGGTGGTTATTTTTTGTCAAATACAAATTACATTATGGTTAGATTACTCAACTTACCATTAATAAATATATTTCAAAACATAAAAAAAAACAACATAATTATTTTTTAACACATTACATAATTAATTTTTAATTACTCAATTTCCCATTAAATATATTTTAAAAGGGATATTTATAAAAATGACACATAAAAATGAAGTAATAATCCGAACTAACCAACTAATTCAAGATTAGAAAAAATTGATTTGTTGGAAATAATGTTAACTGTTTTGATAATATTTTTAATAATAACAGTGTTCTTTTGGGTTGGCATCATGAGCCAACTGACATGAGAAAATGGAGAACAATAATGCGTTAATTTATTAATGAATTAATAAATTAATTAAAAGTTATTTTGGTAAATGAGTTAAAATGTTTTAATTAATTTAAATAATCATAGGGATTAACTGGAATATTCTAAAACCTACTGGCGATAGGCTATGGACGATTTCTAGATGCATTGCATAGGGATTTGACATGTTTATTTCATATAAGAATAAATCCTAGATTTTGTATCCTTTTGGTATACTTCTTGCTTAACTATAAACAGACTCTTAGGGTAAACCCTAGAGCCCAATTATTTCTATTGTCAAAAACATCCAACCTCTGTCTCTACTACTCTCCTTGGATGAAAATCAAAACCTCTCTCCTAGGGTTTGTGATTTTCGAACAAACCCTAATTTGTAGGTTCTTCCTTTTGCTATTTGGTATGTGGGTCCGATTCTATTAGATGAATTTTCCTTTGGATGCATCATCTTGCAACAAAGATGTCACATACGTGATTACAAGGAAGTCAACAAGAGGTTAGTACTTTCTTTTATGTTGTTTTTCAAAGTAGGATGCTATAATAGTAAAACATAGATCCTAACTTGCATGTGCACTTAGATATATCAAGTTTTGATTTTTCTGCTAGCTATGTAATGTGTACTTGATGCTAATATTCCCCAACATGATCATTATATCATAAATGTGTAATTTCAGACCAACTTTATTCCATACTCAAGATATATTTTTTAACAATTAAATACATTTTAAATACAAATTTTGGATTCTAGATAAAAAAAATTATTGCGAAATTGCAAGAATATGTTTTGAAATCCGATAAATAAATCCTATATTTTGAGAAAATGCTTAACATTTTACTAAAATCTATCAAAAATATAAAGATTCATAGGAAAGAAGAAATAGATACAATAGAAATGCATAAAATGTGATAGTTGGTTTAAAACCTCAAATCTAACAAAAAGATAAAGATTTTTAAGAAATGAGAATTGAAATAGATACAAAATGTGATATTCAGTTGAAAACCCAATCATATTATACTTTCTAAAATGACAAAATTGCAAAAATGGTCCCTGTGGTATGCAAAATTTTGGGGTTTTAGTCCAAACCTCGTGTTTTTTGGATCCTTGGTCCTTTTGGAGTGGTTTGTATGTGGAATTAGTCCCTGGACTTAACTGCCGTTAAATATGATCTGTTAACCCCCCTCATGTGCCTCACACGTGAGGGTAAATTTGTCATTTCATATGTAAGGGACCATTTTTGCATAATCCATTTTTTAGCTTATTTGACCTTTACCCATTTCTTTCTTTCTTTCTTTCTCTCTCTCTCTCTCTCTCTAAAATTTCTTCCTGGAAATTAAAACATATGCACACAACTCCATCTTCTTCTTCTTTGGTCACATTTCTTATCCTCACTATCCTTGTACAGTTAGTTAATAAACACAGATACATAAAGCCAAGTATTTGGGAATCGAAGTAGAAAATAAAGCCCCCAGATTTTCAAATCTTCCTCCCAATCTAGAAAAAAACCCAAAATTCTGATCAAAATCAAGTTTAGATAAAAAAAAGCATACAGAAATCCATGTATCTGGGATAGTTGACGACTTAAAGCTATTCCCCCTGCACAAGAACGTATCTCTCAGATCGTTGTGAATTTACACCCAAATGCAGGTTTCCGGCAATGGGGTAATTGTGGAATGTCTCCCTCTCTCTAAGAACTATTATTGCCTCTCGCTTATGTCACCATGTTCATATTCAATCTAAAAAATGCTTTCAAGGAGAAATCAAGCATGCAGAAGAAATAATTCACCCGTGATCAGAAGAAATCAAGCACGCCGAAGAAACCTATGAGGTTACTAGTTCACCAGGTTTGATTTCAGGTTTTGATTTTAGGATTTGGTTTTGATTTCGGGTTACTAAGGTACTGAGGTGGATAGATTTGCAAATTGTTATTATATTCGATTATGTGTGTACAACCTATAATGTCGATCTATTTTTCTTCCATACATAGTCTTTCATTCTGATTTCTATGTTTGATTACAGCCTCAAGTTCATCCCAAAATTCATGTAACCGTCTTGCCCTCTTCCCATTCTGTTTTAGTTCCCAATTTTTCCTCCACTGTCGATGGGATGAAAGGGTGGGAGTGTTTCTTTCATGACAATGGTTTCTTTGGGCAAATTGTTTTGATTTTGGCTGATAATCTGCTTCTGTGTATATTTATAAGTTTAATGGAGGATGATGGATTGAATATGCCAAATTGGGGGTATTACGAACCTTCATCCCTACCACTTCAACCTCCTAAATCTGGACTATTAAAGATGTGAGGGCTGATTTTGGAATCGATTACAAATGATGCTTATGCGATGGCTAGTTCATCCCAAGGACATGATTTTGAAGTCTTTGATTAATCCAAGTTGTAGTAAGATGATCGAACCAGGTGTTGTTTGGAATATTTGGCCGCTTTCTCTTCAAATCCACCCCTCGATCTACAATCTGGTGACAAAGAACGTCAGAGCTAAGTAGCAAATTGAGATCGTGAAGCTGTTTGGGATCACGATGTACTGTGATTTGACTTGGTAGCTCCGTCTTCGACAACTGTGTTTGTTTTTCTTAGTGGAATTGCTTATTGTTTAATTGAGTTTGTGTTTGTTAAGAGAGAGAGAGAGTAAAGATCAAATAAGCCAAAAAAACGGATTATGCAAAAATGGTCCCATACATATGAAATGACGAATTTACCCTCACATGTGAAGCACATGAGGGGGCTTAACAGATCCTACTTAACGGGAGTTAAGTCCAGGGACCAAAACCACATACAAACCACTCCAAAAGGACCATGGATCCAAAAAACTCGTGGTTTGGACTAAAACCCCAAAAATTTGCATACCACAGGGACCATTTTTGCAATTTTGTCTTCTAAAATCTAAAAAGTCGTTCCGAAACAGGCAAAGGGTCCATCTTATTTCTTTATTATTTTTTTTGAATTAAAATTTGATTAAAATAATCTAGAATAATTAAAAAGAATATAAATGTCTTTTTATATACATGAGAGACAATGCATTAATCATTTTTAAACACGGGGATCATCTTTGATGACCTCATAAGGATTGAATTCATTTTTCTAAACCAGAAAAACGACGACAACGACAACAAAATTGTATTTTAAATTGTTTCAGTGATATACATTATATATTAGTTGTTATCATTATAAACATAACAAGGCCTATAGACGACCGACTTAACCTGTAAAAAAGGTATAAACAAATATTTTTTGTAAGTGTACGGCATAAACGAATTAAAATCCGGTCAGCCGGCAAAAGATAATGCTATATAAAAAGTAGCAATAGATGTAAAATGTTTAGTAAGGAATAATAGGATTCTATGTGACTAAGTTAGAATAATCGGGTGGTGGTGTGTTTTTATGCGATGCTTGGCGTATCAAATATAAGTATATGTTTAAATGTGGGAGGTGGTGTGTTTTTATGGAATGCTTGGCGTATCAAATATAAGTATATGTTTAAATGTGTCTGAAACAAATAAGGATAATGCAAAGATTAAAACAAGAAATAGTAAAACAAATAACCCAACCAGAGACGATCGTTAACACCAGTATAGTTTGAAGTGCATGTTCCCGTGTAGAAAGCTTCTTGGACAATCTGTTAGGGTTTCCCATTTTTTTGTGGCGTCTTATTTGAACATCTTTCAGATGATGAGACCAAAATGTGGTTCCTGTCGTCATCTCGCTTTGTTCTTAGATCCTCGATGTCTCGCTTTGCATATACGTGTTTGGGATGGCAAATCTCAAAGAATGCTTCAAAAAATGGGGATCGGTCCGACATGCATTCATCCTCAACCATTTGAAACTCGAGATCTTACACGTTCGTAGCAGGAGGAAAGAGGAGCCTTGTTCTTAGATCCTCGATGTCAATGTCGAATGGCAGCTTAGAATTGTTCCTAGTTGTTATACGAAGATCGCACTTTTGTGATAAAGTGAGTGCTTCCCTCATCTTGAGAAAAAAATCAACATCAACAGGAAGGTTGAGATAGAGTAAAAGTTCAATATGCTAGAGAGATGAGTCCGGAAACAAGAGACTAGGCAGTGTGTCGCCACCGAAGTCGAAAAAAAAGAATTTTAGAGCATGCACTTGTACATCAATAAGGCTTTTTGGGCACGACTGCAAGGACAATCTCCAGATCGAAGCACATGTGAAATGGAAGCTTCCCAACATCCAAGATGTCAGATGAAGCACAAACACTTGAGAAAGGGAAATCCTGATTTGATCATGTCCAAACCCGTGTTGTCCGCTATCACACCACCTAACATTAAGTGTGTCACATTGCTTCCTAATGATATCGAATGTGCATATGAGTTGAATGGAAGAAGGTGTGGGTCCCACAATCGTGCTGAATGAAATAAGTTGTAGCTAAAAACACGAAGATTTGGGACATCACAAATTTCCAAGGAAATAGATTGCTAACCATCTAAACCTATACTTAATGCGGAAAGAAAAGGAAGGTTTATAACCTTGATCGTCTTGAACCCCTCGCAAGAATCATAGTATATATTTGGAAGCTCTATCTTCACAAGCAAGCTACAAGACGACAATATGAGATTAAGTGCCTCTTCACTTATGCACACACCATCCAAGTACAGTTCTCATAGGGACACACACTTGATCACAGGATAATGGCTAGTCGTCATGCGAACGGAACAGGTCCCTCGCGAAGCTAAAACTCTTAGTGTAGTTAGGTTCTCACTGTTCAAATCGCGAAGCTAAATCTCTTCAAAACTTTCAAAATTTCTCAAGAATTGCAAACTTATAATAAGAAAAAACCCAATCTTGTAATTACGAGTTTAATCGCTGTAGTTTATGCCTCTAACTGTTCATGTTTTATTTCTACTCCTCTTGCATCTGGATTCTAGTAATAAATTGTGTTTACTATTTTCAATTAGGCGATATCATTCTTAGTGTATATTACAACTTTAGTCCTTGATGGTTCATGTTTCTATAGTTTTTTTCTTTTTCTTTTTCTTTTTTTTTTTGAAATTTAATACCAAACATCCTCATGTTTCAAAATCCATCAATTTGGTCCCTTCATCTCTTCCATTAAACGTTAATGTCTGTAAAAGGACCATTTAAAATATATGACCCCCTATCCCACCTCCTCCTTTAAACTTATGGTGAAACCATAAGCATAGCAAGTTACCTATTTCGTAACCTTCTTTAAATTTTAAATTGAGTCGTGGAAGACTCATTAACCAAAACCAAAGTCGAAGAAGAGTTATGATTCACCCTAATCCCATAAGATCTAGTATGCAAGAAACAAAGAATTACTATACCTATAACTATATGTTAACCTTTGGGATCACACATAAAAGCATTAAAAGGTTGTGATAATAAGTAATATATTTATAGGTGATGAAGTAATTATTAGGGAAAATGACTTAAAAGGCTGGTTGGAGTGGTGTCATACTTGCCACAGTCCATGTGGACGTTACGTTGGCTTTGCCACACTTTACCCAAAATTGAGAAATCATATGTTAATTGGTATTGATCAATAATTAATTTGGTGATCAAAAGAGACTAATTAAATTAATGGGGACTGACTAAGTAAATCAGTAATACATATAGTGTGGGCTAATGATCCATGTTGATTTGGGATAGACTAATTCTATGTAAGAGTCCATGAAGAGTTAGTCCAAAAGGCCCATCAAATGAGTTATTGGATTTAAGGCCTAAGTGAATGAATTAGGGTTTACAAGTTGAAACCCTAGGAATTCCACACTATAAATGTAACCCCTAGCTTCACCAAAAGTGGCCTCTAAGAGTTCCAAGAAGAACCCTAGTCGTTTTTGTGTGCCTCCTAGCCTCACTCTCATTATCCTCCATTTGCTTTTGGTGTTTGTGACACATTGTAGGTATCACACTTAAGGTACTAAGCTCTTGAAAGGCCAAGGATTACAAGCTACAACAAAGAGGTATTTATCTAACTAGTTTTTATGTTTCAAATATCAAAATTGTATGTTGGTTTTAGGTTTTATGCTTTGGATAATTTTATTGCATGTATAACTTGAGAAAACTTAGATCCAAAGCATTAGGGTTGTGTGTGCACCATAGGGATGTTATAGTTCTCAAAACCCATCAATTTTGGCATTCAGGACCTTGCATGTATGTAAAGTTTGCAACTTTACGTGGAAACCATGCATGGACTCAAGGGACTCGACGAGTTACATGGTCAACTCGACGAGTCATATGAAGATTGGTCGTTGTTGGTTTCTGCATGGACTCAGCAAGTCTGTGAGACGACTCGACGAGTCAGTTAGAGTTTTCCCGACATTTGGACACCGCATGGACTCGACGAGTTCTCTGCAAATTCGGCGAGTTAACAAGGGTTTTCATGATTTCTCGAGTTTTGGAAGGAATTGACAAGTCAGTGAGCTAGACTCGATGAGTTGGGTCAACATGGACTGTTGACCATGATCGTTGACTTTGACTTTAACCAAGGGTTGACCAGTTTAACTTCTGGGGGTATTTTCGTAATTTGGGAATTTATGGAAGTGGATCATCGGTGGATTTAGGTGTTTGAGTTGGAGCAGTATTTGGAGGAGTTTGACATTATCATCCCGAGCTACTTGTGAGGTGATTTTTCCTCACTATACTCAAGAGTCGAAGGCACCAAGGTCGACCCTTTTTGGATTGTTATCCTGATATGTTATATGCTAGAGTATCGTATGACCTGTTAGATCAATATCATGGTAGATAGGATGTTATTATGTTGTTATGATTTGTTAGATCAGTATCATGGTAGATAGGATGTTATTATGTTGTTATGATCTGTTAGATCGGTTTGTCTGTCTATAGACTATTATGTGATTATCTGATATATATGCACATGTTTGATTAGTGGTTGAGGCTTATCTTCTTTCTGCAAGAGCCAACAGACCTGGGCATTCCAACCCGATGGTTGTGGGCAGTGAGTATTCTATCCTGAGGATTATTGGACTCGTATTAGGTGGGAATTCCAACCCAATGGTTGTGGGCCGAGACAGTTTTGCCCCTTAACTTTGACAGTGACATCAGACATGAAAATTTAATTCTCATAAGCAATGAAAGTATATTGATATATTACATAAAAAAACCAAGCAATACATTAGGGATGAAAGTAAAAAAGACATCATGCATAAAAATAGAAAGAAATTAAAGTACATTGATATTTCATTCGATATACATCACATCGGGTAAATGAAAAGTGTGCAATGCTATAATGGTTTAATATATTACAACATCTAAATGACAATCGATTATAGTCATGATTGATTGATTGTGGTCATATGAAACCACTAGTGGTAAAATATAAACAAAAGACCAAGAAACCCCTGTTATAGGTTTGTGTATAGTTTTGATGTTTAAAGTGTTGTGTACAGGTGTGTATATACTTATGTTGTATAAAGTGTTATATATAGTGATGTATATAGGTTTGTATATAGTGCTTACTTCCATATTACAATAACATCTTACTTCCATCTCATTCAAATCAAGCTTCAATATCAGTATGTTGTATTTTATTGGTATCTTAAAAGTATTTCAATGGTGTAGCAATGGTATCCTACTTTCACAACCATATATCTACTGGTAGCTTAAGGGTAAATTAGTGTAAAAATGTAAATTTTTAAAACAATTTTTCATTTTTCAAACACAATAAAACTCATAATATTCTCAGAATCTCATGTTTATCAAATGTCATTACAATAAAACATATCCTAGAATCTCAACACATAATCTTCTGCCAGTGTATACAAATCATGTCGGTGCCTTCCCGCGATCCTCGGTAGTACCTGAAACACATATCACATAACACGGTAAGCATAAATGGTTAGTGAGTTCCCCAAAATACCACATACAACACATAAGCAACTCGAGGCTATAACTTGGTAAGGCCTCCGGTCAATGTGTCTCAGCGGGACCCTCTGATCCTGTAGCTCGTTAGACCGTCCGGTCCAGTCTAGCTCATTGGACCCTCTAGTCTGGTCCAAATCGTTGGACCCTACGGTCTGGTCAGCTTGAGGACCCTTTGGCCTCGTAAGTCCTTGGACCCTCCGGTCTGGTCTAATATCACATAGCATACATAAATCACAATGCACATAATCTCAAGCAAGCACATAACACATAAGACCCTCCGGTCTGCACATAGATACCACTCTAGGTAATGTAAAGTGAGAAGACTCACCTCGGATGATGAACAACCACTATAAACACTGTTGCTACGCATCGGCCACTAACTCTGTGCCAAACCCACAATTATCTCAATTAGAAACTAAGTCTAAACTCTCACTCATTGGGTCTAGAGGTTGATCAATAACCAACCCATCAATGACTCAAACCCATTGGGCCCACCATGGCCCAATAATAAATAGGCCCTCTCAAGGCCCAATTCTCAAACTAAATGGCAATCCCAACCCAAGGGCCCAAAGCATAAATATATAATTCCCTGGTCCAAGACTCTATTACATCAAGCCCAAAAGCCAGACCCAACACGATCCTTAGCCCAAAAGCCCACAGTAGGGTTACGAGGGGCGTACCCCTTTTGGTACGTGCATCGTAGATACTCATGCATGAGACTGATTGGGTCACCAACCCAGTACTCGGGGCGTACTAGGATTTACGTTGGGTGTACGCCCAGTTTTACTTTAGTCCTTTTTCTTGGTCTTAACCCGTTTAGACCTTAACTCATCTCTTGGATCTAGACTCCTTAATAGCTTTTATTCCATAAAGTTAGGCACTTTAAGCCTTTGAATGGCTGATGTGGTCTTAGACACACAAAACACTCATTCTCTTTTCTCATTAAGCCCTTATCTCATGCATGACTTGATTCTCTCATCTAAGATCTCATTTTTATGGAACTACTCTATCAAAAACACTCAAAAGGACAAATAATGGGCTCTGGAGTTTAACAACTCATAAAGCTTCAAGCTTTGGGACTAAAAACCCTAAAATGGACCATACTATGCACAAATCAAAAGGAATATGAAAGCTTTAAGCTTTATACCTTTAATTGATGCTCCATCCTCATAAAACCTCAGAGCCAAAGCCTGGACTCCAACTCCTTCCCATTTAATGCTCCTTCTTCACTCCAAGGACTCACAAAGTCACCCCAAAGGCTCTCATGCACTCACAAGCTCATATGGACAAAGACTTAGGGTTTTTAGATGGTTTGTTCTCTGAGAAGGTGGCCAGGAATGAGGCCATCTCATTCTTTATAAAGGGTCACTTAAAATGTTAGGGTTTTCATTCACAACCTAGTACGCCCAACATTCCTCTTGGTACGCCTAGCATACCAGGTGGTCCTCGTATCCATTCCACGCTCATAGGTACGCTACGCGTACCCATACTTACGCCCAACGTACCTGCTTGCCACCCATTTCTTAATAAGGACTAAATTTGCCATATCTTCCAAACTATCACAGCTTCTTTGTTACAAGTCCGATTCCAGTGATTCTTATATCCACGAAAAGGTGACGAGAAGCTCTACGCCTCTATGAACTCGTCACAGTATCAAGGCTCTACGAACCAAAGATCAAAACTCATATTTGATTAAATAGGATGTTACAATTCTCCCCCACTTAAATTAGATTTCGCCCTCGAAATCGCTCTTCATCCACACAAAGCTCGAACCTATAGATCGAAAAGCACCTCTGAAAAGGTTTCCTAAAAATATGGATGCTCTAGTGGCCTGGCCCGCCGTCAGACCGCCCACTCAAGATATCACCATGTTATTCTCTCCTCAAATAACAAACCCTAATAACTCACTGCCCCTCTGATTCTCTCCAGACATAATCCAACAATCGACTACCGATCACTCATGCCAAACATAGTAACGATAAAAACCAGGCCCCAAGAAACAGAAGGGTTCACATCCCACCAGGGCTCATCCACTAAACTGCTATCAGAACCCATCTGAAAAAATGCATTCCCCACACTCTGCCCTCGGACACAAGAGAATAACCATGCTTGTTCAGAAGTGTCCTCAGTCATCTAAAAATCAGAAGCCTCAGCCCCATTTCTCATATTCCGCTTTAACACTAAGTAACAAGTCTGATCTCGACCCCACAGTTGAACCTCCAAGGTTATCCGTTGCATTATCCCAACCGTCCCAATGATTTCGTCCTCCTAATAACTACATCGGCCCATTGTGACACACAAATCACGAAGTTCGCCTTTCCCCAGTGAATGCTACACTCCCAATTGAAGATCGACTCAACCCCGACCTCTGTCGTCTACTACTCATAATTCCATGCATCTCGCGGTACCTCCTATACCCGAGTACTGACCTACACATGTCTAAGACATCAGATGATAAACAATACCCTTCAACATGGAACCCACCTCAGAATCCAGAATCTCATCTTGCCTACCCAACGCATCACCAGAGCCAAACTCAAACTCAAGAGTTTGGGTCTGACCTAGAATTAGAACTGTTGGATTAATGTCTAAGTCCATAAATATAATTGGTAAGACTGACCCGACCCCGCATGGTCCATTTGGGTTGCATGGCATCGGGACAATTGGATAGACAAAATGAGGAAAAAGGATACTAGTGATTTTATATTAATATATTATAAGTTCTAATATATTAATATATAATCATATCATTTAATTAGTATTGATCAAGAATTAATTTATAATTAATTAAGTGATCAAAAGGAACTAATTAAATATGGTCTCTTAAATATATATGTGTGATGGGCCAAGTTCATTTAAGTTGGGCTAAGCTTTCATGGATAGTCCATGGAGTGTTTAACCCATGGATCATAAGAAATGAAAGGTCATGGGTATTAGGGTTTAACCCTAATCTCCACACTATATAAAGAGGTCCTTGGTTGGTGAAATTGGCACTAGTGTGGGTACACTAGGAGGGCTAGCCGATTTCACTAGAGATAATCAAAGTATCCTTATTCTCAAGGTTATTCCAAGAGTTCATGGTGTTGTGTGAACCATTTGAGGTGTCATACTTGGGGCACTAGGCACTCAAGCTTCATGAAGACAAGATTACAACAAAGAGGTATGTTCTAACTTGTTACATTACTATGTATCAATATTTTGGTATGCTAGTTAGGATAATACCTTGGATATTCATATTTGCATATATAATAGAGAAAACATAGATCCAAGGTATTTAGGGTTGCATGTACACTTAGGAGTGTTAGAATGCTCAAAACCCAACAAGAACCACTTGACCCAAAGAAGCAATCAACTCATGACTCATGACCCGCAACCCGTGCCTATACTACTTCTCCAATGACCTTGGGTTGCGACAACCACAACTCAAATCAGAGTATAACGATTCCCAAAAAATATAGAGACCCCAGTCTCGCCTCTGGTTTGACCACAAGGCTCCCAAAAACTCAGATATTAGGGCTACCCAGGCCTAAAACTCATCTGTGTCTTGCTCTGACCAGAGAGTACTCACCCCACCATCCTCTCGCTGGCTAGTGAGTACTACAGCTCCCCGCAGCACCACAACAATCTCCCACTGACTAGTAAGTACTACAACTCCCCGCAACATTACAACATCCTCTCACTGACTAGTGAGTACTACGGCTCCCTGCAACATTACAACAACCTCTCACCGACTAGTGAGTACTACGGCTCCCCGCAGTATCACAACAACCTCTCACTGACTAGTTGGTGAATACTATGGCTCCCCGTAGTATCACCACACCCCTTTGCTAACTCATGCATGCTGCAGCTCCCTGCAGCCTTACAACACTTTCTCTTACGACCCACGGTCTCAATCTCAAGTCGGCGCCACACACTGCATCCATTAACCCACGTTCCACGACCCAACATAGATAGGTGCACACATACCCATCCAAAAGTAAGCGTCACTACTCCTGACAGCAACCGACACGACAACTCCTTTTCTCACTGCAATCCTCATTCTATAATAATCTCGTTTAATATCAATTAGTCGAAGTGCTCCCATTGGAACCATGGATACTTGCTACACCAGTTGCCAGCTCTCAACTCAGAACTCAGAATAATCTAGGAATAAGGACATTATACCCGGGTACCTTGGCTCACCAATACCGAATCTCACGATGTTGTGCCCAATCCGCTAATCTTATACTCACGACCCCATGCTTGGATACCGTATTGATCTTGCAGAATCCCTCAACCGATCTCCCTCTCGTACCACTTATAACCTTAGAGTATTCCATCTCCCAATTGGAAACACTGAGGCATCGTCAATGGCTCAGAACATCATGTCAAAAACCCGAAACTCCCCCTCTACTGATCATTACTCACATGGAGCTACTCATATCGACCCTGAATTTGGTTGACAAATCAACGGCTGCCCTTCCGGGGGTATAGATTACAATCTATACCTTCACTTTCAAATCTAAGTTATTGCATCCGCAATCCAGAGACCCAATCGCACTCGAACTCGACATATGCTAACACCGAAAATCACAGGCCACAAAGAATCTTCCAATTCACGCATCCTTCTTTAAACCCAAACTCATACATCTATTCGTCTGGCACCTCGCCTCATCCTCGGGCTCATGCGTCCGCACCGCAAATTCCCATAACCATTTCTCTGATCGCACATGAACGGATCACTGGTCCCCTAACTGGAGAACTCGTTCTCCCCCACTCAGGGTTAGAACAATCACCCAATTGGCCCATCCATGACCTACTCAGAAGATTGACTCACCCGTCATAGTAGACTTGACTCTTAAAAGTATTACACAATCATCCCAGGGCCTTCCCAAAGGAAACAAAATACTTTCCAAGTTTTCCGTCCCTGAAAAAATCTTAGAATCCTCCCCACATGACTACATCTAGTCACCTTGAAGACTTAGACTGACATACCGCCAAAAACCCCACTATTCTGAATCCAATCTGTCTCTAATCCGAAAATAGTTCCCTATCACGCACTTCGACTCTAACTCCTCAACCCGCCTCCCAAATCGGGAATAATCACAAAAGCACAAACCTCATTCTTATTGTTGGTACACAATGTAGATCACGAGGGCCACTGCCCCGAGATACTCCTGTCTAAACACCGGAAACTACTAATAAAAGCACCTTTTCCCCACAAGGCACCTCTTGTTCTCATCCGTCTTATTCCCACTAATGACTCTTTCCTGGTACAAGAATACCTCGCAACCAACATACTGCCCAAATTTTCTGGTGAAAAGGTCACCATGCTTGCTACCCCACAAGGTTTACCTTCAACTGCTTCCCGCAGCAACTGAAATAGCACCACTCAGGTCACAGAAAATGACATCTCCACTATTTCCCGGTTGCTCAGTCTAGACCGTATGCTCCCATAACGCACCATCCCTACTTATCCCTGAGCCTTGCAACTCCAACTGGCATCTCACCTACAATCTCTCGGAGCTAACTCGATTTCCCTCTCAAGGGATGCTCCATTAAAACTCGTTCATCATGGCCTTCTGGCCCCATACACTTTCACATCTGATCTTAGTCTAGACAATCACCACAGAATAATCGATAAACCAGAAGCACTAACTGCCACATATCATGGTACTCAAACAATGTGGCCACCTCTTGATCTGTTATGAATCATGGCACCCATACCATGTTATCTCCTCTTAATCTTCTATTAATTATGGTACTCGAACCATGTTCTCTCTTATCAATCCGCCTCAAATCATGGTACTCGAACCATGAAATCACCTCTCGATCTGCTACTTATCATGGTATTCGAACCATGACATCACCTCTCGATCTGCTACTTATCATGGTACTCGAACCATGACATCACCTATCGATCTTCTACTTATCATGGTACTCAAATCATGACATCACCTCTCGATCTGCTATTTAGATCCTCCGGAATACTCCCTGCATTGAGTATGAGTCCTTTGCTTTCAGTAGTACGGGCCCATACTACCTGCCACATCTACCCATACTCCATACACGGACCATCCCAGAGTCCCTAAGTAGCTGCTCAACCTTCTCAATCACCAATCCCAACATGTGTGCTCGCTTCCCAGCGAAATGCTCTACTCTGTCAGTGTACTCATCTGACTAAGGTCACTTCCTAGGCTCTTCCTAGGTTCTCACACTTCTCCGCCATCAGCTGTTGAGAAACTCCTTATGATGCCAATTATCTACCTCCTGAATATCGTCACATTCACTTGGTAGCTGAGTCCCATCATCCAGAGTTCCACAAAGCACGAAGCAAGCAACATTCATGCATCGAATAAACACGTAAAACCCATTCTAGGTGATAACTCCACTTGCTCTACTCATACTCAAAAGATATCACCGAACTCTGCAACTCTACCCTCGTGAGTATCTAACCACTCTCTCGATAGGCTCCACAAATTCTCATCTAGGTATCTCTCTTAGATTACTCCTCTACTTAAATCCCTCTCTAAAAGGATTCATGTTGGATACTCTCACTCAACACATACTCGAATGCGCATCACAGATAGCAGCAACTCCTAGGCTAAGGCATCACAAATCAGGCCACTCTAGTCCTAAATATGAATACCTAGCCTACTCTAGCATGCATAATATCTCATAACACATAATGTAAGGGTATTTTGGGAAATCACTGTTTTGGCGCTGGCTGATTGTATACACTGCTCTTTTCCGCTTTCTCTTGAAATCTTTTACTTGTTTTGGAAAAATCATTTCTTTTTGAAAACTTTTCTCAAATCTTCAGTTTGAGTCCAGATATGCCCGAAGGTGTATCTGAATCCCTCACACCAAGGCTCTAATACCAACTTGTAACAACGTAAATTTTTTAAAAAAAATTACATTTTTCAAACACAATAAAACTCATATAATATTCTCAGAATCTCATGTTTATCAAATGTCATCACAATAAAACATATCCCAGAATCTCAAAACATAATCTTCTGCCAGTGTGTACAAATCACGCCGACGCCTTCCTGCGATCTTCAGTAGTACCTGAAACACATATCACATAACACGGTAAGCATAAATGCTTAGTGAGTTCCCCAAAATACCACATACAACACATACGCCACTCGAGGATATAACTCGGTAATACCCTCCGGTTAATGTGTCTCAGCGGGACCCTCCAGTCCCGTAGCTCGTTGGACCCTCCGGTCCAGTCTAGCTCGTTGGACCCTCTGGTCTGATCTAAATCGTTGGACCCTTCGGTCCGGTCTGGTTGAGGACCCTCTGGCCTCGTAAGTCATTGGACCCTCCAGTCCGATCTAATGTCACATAGCATACATAAATCACAATGCACATAATCTCAAGCAAGCACATAACACATAAGACCCTCCAGTTTACACATAGATACCACTCTAGGTAATGTATAGTGAGAAGACTCACCTCGGATGATGAACAACCACTATAAACGCTGTTGCTACGCACCGGCCACTAACTCTGTGCCAAACCCACAATTATCTCAATTAGAAACTAAGTCTAAACTCTCACTCATTGGGTCTAGAGGTTGATCAATAACCAACCCATCAATGACTCAAACCTATTGGGCCCACCATGGCCCAATAATAAATAGGCCCTCTCAAGGCCCAATTCTCAAACTAAATGGCAAGCCCAACCCAAGGGCCCAAAGCATAAATATATAATTCCCTGGTCCAAGACTCTATTACATCAAGCCCAAAAGCCAGACCCAACATGATCCTTAGCCCAAAAGCCCACAATAGGGTTACGAGGGGCGTACCCCTTTTGGTACGCGCAGCGTAGACACTCATGCATGAGACTGATTGGGTCACCAAACCAGTACTCGGGGTGTACTAGGATTTACGTTGGGCGTACGCCCAGTTTTGCTTTAGTCCTTTTTCTTGGTCTTAACCCGTTTAGACCTTAACTCATCTCTTGGATCTAGACTCCTTAATAGCTTTTATTCCATAAAGTTAGGCACTTTAAGCCTTTGCATGGCTGATGTGGTCTCAAATACACAAAACACTCATTCTCTTTTCTCATTAAGCCCTTATCTCATGCATGACTTGATTCTCTCATCTAAGATCTCATTTTTATGGAACCACTCTATCAAAAACACTCAAAAGGACAGATAAGGGGCTCTGGAGTTTAACAAATCATAAAGCTTCAAGCTTTGGGACCAAAAACCCTAAAATGGACCATACTATGCACAAATCAAAAGGAATACGAAAGCTTTGAGCTTTATACCTTTAATTGATGCCCCATCCTCATAAGAGCTCATATCCAAAGTTGGACTCCAACTCCTTCCCATTTAATGCTCCTTTTTCACTCCAAGGACTAACAAAGTCACCCCAAAGGCTCTCATGCACTCACAAGCTCATATGGACGAAGACTTAGGGTTTTTAGATGGTTTGTTCTCTGAGAAGGTGGCCAGGAATGAGGCCATCTCATTCTTTACATAGGGTCACTTAAAATGTTAGGGTTTTCATTCACAGCCTAGTACGCCCTACGTACCAGGTGGTCCTCTCGTCTATTCCACGCTCATAGGTATGCTAAGCGTACCCATACTTACGCCTGACGTACCCGCTTGCCACCCATTTCTTAATATGGACTAAATTTTCCATATCTTCCAAACTATCCACATCTTCTTTGTTATAAGTCCGATTCCAGCAATTCTTATTTCCACGGAAAGGTGACGAGAAACTCTACGCTTCTATGAACTCGTCACAGTCTCAAGGCTCTACAAACCAAAGCTCAAAACTCATATTTGATTAAACAGGATGTTACAATTAGTCATGTTTGCAAAAGTGAACTTTGATATTGTTTGTTTTATTAGGAAATGGTATTGCAATTGAATTTCATTATTGGTAGTTTAATGCATATTTTGTATTAATGTCATTCTAGGACTATTATTTCCAAGCATTACTTCTTCACGGTAAATTGGTTATTTTTACATTTTTTTTGTAGTTTAATCCCTATGTTGTATTAATGTCATTTTAGGGGTATTGTTGGGTAAATTGGTCATTTTTTGCATTGGTTTGTTTGTAGTATAATGCATATGTTATATCAATGTCATTCCAGGGTATTATTGGCAAGCCTTAGTTCTTAATGGTAAATTGGGCATTTTTTTGCATAAGTCAATTTTGGTTTTGTTTGTTGTAACTGGAAATGGTATTTTATTGTCATTTCACTTTATTTCACAAGCAGACGCAACTTGCAAGGGAAGCTAAGAATATATATGCATAATTATGGGAAAAATTGTCCAACACCATACAAAACCGTACTAGAGTAATAGAAGGCATCATCAAGCCCATAGCCTTCAAACATACACCAAGGTAAAAACCAATGAAAGCATTGGCAACATCAATCAACAAAAACAACAGGTAACCTGAATAATAGCCCAGGAGCAAAAACGTCAAAAGGTCCAACAAACAACATAACTTCAACAAATGATTCTAATTTATAATTTCATATATTTATTGATATTTGAGCACGCACAAAACACATGGATACAAAGAGAGTAGGTGTAACATCGCGATTTTTCATAGCCAAAATTTCATTTTTATTTATTCAATTAAATCAAAGTATAATAAACTAATGCGGAAAACATGATGTTGACGCGTGTGTACAGTCAAGCCTCGCTCTTCTCACGATCCGAACAAGTATCAGGAATCATTTGTTATCGACTAGGTAAACACGAAGCTTAGTGAGTTCCCTAAATACCATATATCACAATACATATACATGCATATAAACAATGGCTCACGACCGTTCTATGATCCACCATTTGGCTCATGACCTTTTGTCGATCCACCAATAATATGTGTAACTTAGACTTACGGCATACCTATGATTTTGTCTTCAACACGATTCTGTGTGTATCTAAACTTACGACCTACCTGCCATTTCGTGGTCAACACTGGTCTATAGGCTCCTGAACTGTCGTTGTTCCACTGTCAACCCCTCAAATAAGTACAATAGCATTTAAGCACATGGGTCCTATACTTTCAGCTCTACTCAATAACTCAAGTATAATAACATTAAGCACATAGAGGCTATGCTTTCTGCTCTACTCTACTATTTCTTATATACTAACATGCGTGAATATATATCGTAATACATAGTATAGTGAGATAACTCACCTGAGCAATTACTCAGACGATTAACATCTATATGAGAGATCCAACTGGCAAGAAACACGCCTAACAAGTATTAACCTATAGTACTATAACTTATTAACATCTATGGTAATCTTGCAGTAAATGCTAGTCTTTCACTAATCCCAATGAATACTTCAAGTTCTATCAAATAAGGAGTAACCAAGTAAGACTATATCGAAGGTAGGATCTGTATGGTATATAGAGTATACTGTTTGGAAAATCCACTTTAAACACCTCACTAGATCTTGCCGAGACATCACTCCCGTAAGTAGATCAATTAGTATTATGATTGGAATTTCTGATAAATATTATCTATAGGTTCATAATAATGATAAATATCATTCCGTCGGTCTTTCTAATGTCACAATACTTCGATAAAACGTTCAAGACTTAGAGGTTTGGATCTCGGAGGTTGAGAAAGAGTTAGAGAGTGATTTGAGAGGAAATTAGTGAGGAAGGGAAGAGAGTTCGGTTGCTATTTATAGGCAGATTTTGAGGGTGCACCGTGCATCGTGTTTAGGCCGTATGGTGCTTCGTGATGTAGCTCCTTTTAGAAGTTGCCATCTGTCGTGATTTAGATGGTCCATGTTACCTGGTCTCTCGGAGGAGGAGGCTACCCGACGAGTCCATGTGGAGCCTCTATGTGGTGCCACATCATCATTCTCACATGTATTTTTTTGTAAAAAATCATATCTCTTGCATACAAGCTCCATTTTCGACGTTCTTTCCATCCAAGCGTAGGTATTTTCGAGTACTACAACTTTCATTTAGACCCAACAACTAATTCTCACTCTATTTTAAATTCATGTTTTATAGAGCTTACACAGTTCAAATTCGTGCGAAAATCATAACTCCTTCATACGAACTCTGTTCTCGACTATCACTATATCGATAAATTCATATTTATGAGATCTTAAACTCTCGTTTACATTTTTTGGCTAACAATAGATCGATTTTCAGGATAATTTTAGTGCCGTATGATGTTGTACTATGTTGCATCAAAACTTCGGAAAATCAAAACTTCTTTATACGTAGTTAGATTTATGCATTTTTTATATCTATAAAAATAGTATTGACGTTTACTATATGTTTATGATGATTATTTTTGCTAAAAAACAATATATTTATATATAGAATTTTATAAACAAATGGTTATGTTAAATTATACTGTTAATTGAAAACAGGGTGTTACAACTTGATGTGCATGAAAGTACCCACTAATTTTATAATTTATAACCTAACTAACTTAACTAACTAAAATGCACCTAGGCAGTGTACTTAGTTGAATTATAGAATAGTTTGGTAAGTCGGGTGTCGATCACAGAGAACGGTGTTGACTAATTAATTTATTTACTACTGAACTAACCTAATTACTAACAAAGGAAGGGTTTTTATCTAATTTTGCAAGTTTAGATGAAGTTAATTCTTTAACAAAAACTCAATCAATAAACAAAACACTTTTGTTAGTTCGAATCCGCTTTCACTCAATGGTTATACATTAGCTATGACTATTACTGTTGGTTACCAATTAAATAAGTATTAGCAATTTAGTTCTAAATCTACTAATTATCAATCAATTCATGTAATTCTATGTATGGTCGCACAATAGTTAACACAAAATCAATTATTAAATAAGATTGGAGCCATGAAAGATTGATTAATCAAAACACAATTACAGTCATAATATGAGTTCTCTAACACAGCTTAATTCAATGATTGAATTACTTATCTAAGATTGGTTTGTTCAAATTCATGCAGATTTGTATTCACTAACTACATAAAACAAGATTTTAGAGCAATCAAATAATTAATTTAAGCATGCTAGGTAAAATCAATCAACACAAGCATATCACCAACAAGTAAAGTCAAATCTAATGCATTAAAACCATGAGTTTCAACTTCATCTAGCTAACAGAAGCAACTATATTTAGCTGGACATACTAACAGCTAAACAAACAAAAACTATACTCAAAGACATGTTTAAGTGTACCAATCTATAAACCAAATTATGAACTTTTTCTTCCTTGGTGTTAAAACCAGCTTCCGGATCTTCTTTTTCTCTGAATTTCGTCTCCAGAAACCCTTCTAAGCCAGCCAAAAAGTCCCCCAAATTGTAATGAGCAAAGGTATTTATAATATCTTCAAATTTATCGTTCACGTCATGAGAATTCAAGTCTCACGTCGTGAAGTCAAGATTATCGTATTCGGCAAGGATTCCTTCACCCAGATGCTTATCTTCTAGAATTTCATATTCACGTCGTGAATATTACTTCCTCACATCGTGAACTCGATTTTTGCTGACTTTTCATCCTTCTTTTCTTCAAGCCCCCTAAAGTTCCAAGTATTGTCATTTCTGGTCCCTTTATTCAAAAATACTTCTATTTGGCTGCACATAACAGTTTATCCTTATAAGTACCATAATTCTATGCAAATAACCAAAATATTAAATAAAATGTAGATCAATATTGCCTAAAAATGTGTATAAATATTGCAATATCACAACTCTCCCCCACTTATAAAGATTTCCTCCCCGAAATCCTCCTCCTAGCGCATCTAGATGTCATCTTATTGGATTTATCGAGATTGAATCATGATCTAGCCGACGTTTTCATGCCGCTATTTCCCGTACAATTTTGTTTTCCACCTTAGACGTACTCCCAAACTCCTGATGAATTTTTCCAATACCAAGTACAACTTCGTTTTCCACCTTAGATGTACTCCCAAACTCCTGATGAATTTTTCCAAAACCAAGAACTCACTGGCCTGGACTCCCATAATTTATACTCTTCGATTGACGATCACCTTCAAACGAAAAAATTCAATTTGTTCCTTTAACTAGGGAAATATGAATGTGCTACCCTAACAGAACCCACCTTAAGTGTACTTGTGAGTAATTAATACTGAAATTGGATATAGCATACTCTCACGACATCGTGGATATAAAGAACGTTGAAAACGGAGTTCATATGCGAAAGATATGTCCGTTTTAAGAAAACAATTATAATATAAGTGATTTTTCTTAAAAAGAAAACCGAAACTGTTTGTTTGGGTACTTGAACATCTCGGTATCAAATTCTAAGAATGTTTTTGAGCTCATACTAGGGCCCAATATTTGATTTCACTTTTGCACTATATTTAACTGAAGTTAAGACAAATTCGTGAAAACTCTCGGACAAGGATTTTATAAAAATGAAGCTTTTGAATGTCGTTTTCACCTAGTTTTGTTTATCAGTTTGGAATTCTATTTTCATATTTTAAATCACCATATTCGGTACATTCCAAAGGCTTGTTCAGAAAATTTTTACGGCGTCGAATTACAGGACATGGTAATCGAGGCAACACATGGTGTATGACATCACCGTGTGCTATAAAATGAGAACTAGATCTTCACAAAAATCTAGTCCATTCATTCTCTTTAACCTCTCTTTACTCTATTTCTCTTTACTATCTCTCTCCGCTCTCGGTTTTTCGGCCACCGCCATGCGCCGCCCTTCCCTCCACAATGCACCACCATAGCTGCCACCACTTATCCTCTAGTATCCCCCTCATGTCCAAAAACTCATATCCGACAACCATCAACTCTGAAAAACAACACAGTCGCCAGAAACAGCCACCGACTGCCGACTGCTGCCACCATCAACCACCTTTTTTTAGCTGAAATTTGAATGGAATGTACTCCTTGACCCCCTTAATTATCAAAAAATTGTCCTCATCTCAAACCGCCGCCGGAAAACCACCTTTTCGGCCACCTTTTTTTCAAAAGGGGCATTTTTGGGAATTTTCTGGCAAGCCTCTGTGTAGTTTTCCGGCATAAACGAACTAAAAGCCATCGACTGGTAAACCAAAATTTCGGCCAAATTTGAGGCTTTTTATAGGATTATCCAAAATGGTAGTAAACTTTAGATCGTCAGTATATTTCATCACAATCTAATATAATTTAAAGATAATGTTATATAAAAAGTATCATATATACTTTTAAATATGTTTGTAACACATTTTTGCAATATCAATAGATGTAAAATGTTTAGTAAAGAATAATAGGATTCTATGTGATTAAGTTAG
Source organism: Lactuca saligna (assembly GCF_052625555.1). Lineage (NCBI taxonomy): Eukaryota > Viridiplantae > Streptophyta > Magnoliopsida > Asterales > Asteraceae > Lactuca > Lactuca saligna. Next base: position 289,772,386 of record NC_136420.1, on the reverse strand, counting down.
AATAATCGGGTGGTGGTGTGTTTTTATGCAATGCTTGGCGTATCAAATATAAGTATATGTCTAAATGTGTCTGAAACAAATAAGGATATTACAAGGATTAAAACAGGAAATAGTAAAACAAATTGCCTAACCAGAGACGATCATTAACACCAGTATAGTTTGAAGTGCATGTTCCCATGTAGAAAGCTTCTACGACAATCTGTTAGGGTTTCCTATTTTTTGTGGCATCTTATTTGAACATCTTTTAGATGATGAGACCAAAATGTGGCTCCTTTCGTCATCTCGCTCAACATCAAGCTGCAAAAATGATTATTGTATTCACCCATCATGTCTCGCTTTGCATATACGTGTTTAGGATGGCAAATCTCAAAGAACGCATCAAAAAATGCGGATCGGTCAGACATGCATTCATCCTCATCTGTTTGAAACTCAAGTTTTTTCACGTTCGTAGCAGGAGGAAAGAGGATCCTTGTTCTTAGATCCTCGATGTCAATGTTGAATGACAGCTTAGAGTTGTTCCTAGTTGTTATACAAATATCACACTTTTGTGATAAAGTGAGTGCTTTACTTATCTTAAGAAAAAATTCAGTATCAACAGGAAGGTTGAGAGAGAGTGAAAGCTCAATATGCCAGAGAGATGAATCCGGAAACAAGAGACTAGGCAACGTGTCACCACCAAAGTCGAAAAAAATAATTTTAGAGCATGCACTTGTATGTCAATAAGGATTTTTGGGCACGACTGCAAGGACAATCTCCAGATTGAAGCACATGTGAAATGGAAGCTTCCCAACATCCAAGATGTCAGATGAAGCGTCAAACACTTGAGAAAGGGAAATCCTGATTTGATCATGTCCAAACCCGCATTGTCCACTATCACACCACCTAACATTAAGTATGTCACATTGCTCCCTAATGATATCGACTGTGCATTTGAGTTGAATGGAAGAGGGGGTGGGTCCCACAATCGTGATTAATGAAATAGTTCGTAGCTAAACACAAAGGATTTGGGACATCCCTAATTTCCAAAGAAGTAGATTACCAACCATCTAAACCTATACTTAATACGTAAAGAAAAGGAAGGTTAATAACCTTGATTGTCTTGAACCCCTCGCAGGAATCAGAGTATATATTTGGAAGCTCTATCTTCACAAGTAAGCTACAAGATGACAATATGAGATTGAGTGTCTCTTCACTTATGCACACACCATCCAAGTGTAGTTCTCGTAGGGATACACAGTTGATCTTAGGATGATGATTAGTTGTCATGCAAACGGAATGGGTCCCTTGCAAAGGTAAAACTCTTAGCGTATTTAGGTTCTCACCCAAGAGTATCTCATAACAAGGCACACACATCCTAAAGGGGATATTAAGAGGGAAATATTTTTAAGAGAAGTTTTGGTTGCCACGGAATGTATCCATTTTTCAGCATGAGAAGCCAACTCCTGTTTCGCAATGTCGATAAGAAGCTCAAACCTTTGGATTGGTATGTTGTCACGGAGATACCGTTTCAGAGTGTGCTCCACATCCACCAACTTCATGCTCATTCCTTTTCGAACATTGAACCTGAGGGTAGGGATGGTTGACCAAGCGATTATACGGTAGGAGGTTCCTAAGTCTACATCTGAGATTTAGAGTTTCCACGGGCTGGCATGGTATTGTCGAAGATTCACCAGAGACTTCTTCAAGATCTTAGTTCCTCTCACTATACTGGCTAGGAAGGATGCCACTTTCCGTTGGGGGCCTGAGTAGTAGGCAACATTAGAGACTCTTTGGCAGAAGCTTTATGAGGCGCCCATGATTCTACAAGTTACAAATGTGTTTTCGTGCTATCAATGTACATCCAACTCATAGTCAACAACTCATATATCTAGGTTTGAAGACTTATATGGTATTATCGTCTCACAATCACTCAAGATAAATTCCATGAAGTGATACAAGTAAGCATGGGTTTAATAAAATATTCAGACCTTATGAGCACTCATGAATGTTGCATCAAACTTTGCTATGTCTAATACAATTCAGACACATCTACAAGCCAGATTCATGACAGTCTTACTTCAATACTTACTTCCAACGTATGATCGACTGTGATAGTTTGAATAATATGATATAACATAATATAATTATTCTGGAAGTCAAAACATGCAAAATGAAACAATAGTAAATGATTGACACAAGACAGTACCATACTAGTAAATAAAAAGCACCTTTTATTTAAGTATCAAATGTCGATTACATTTCAACTATTATAAGTTTCGAAAGCTATCTAATCACTAAAACTAATATCATCCTTTAGCCCAGTGTGCCTCATATGCTGTAAATGCTTAACCCTACTCAGTCCCTTTCTAAGGGGATCTGCTGGGTTCTCATCCGATGATACCCTATTTTCCACGAGGAGTCCTTCTTCTATTTAATGTCTAATGAGGTGGTATTTTCTGTCAATGTGCCTGGATCTGCCATGATCCCTTGGTTCCTTGGTTGAGGCAACTACACTTTCGTTGTCACAGAAAATATCCATAGGCTCCTTTATAGCTGGCATATTTCCAAGATCTTCGATGAAGTTCTTCAACCATATTGCCTCCTTCGCCGCCTCGCTTGTTGCTATGTACTCTGATTCACAAGTTACATCAGCTACTGTCTCCTGCTTGGAACTTTTCCAAGTGATTGCTCCTCCATTTAGAGTAAAGACCCAACCCGAATGAGATCGGAAATTATTCCTGTTGGTCTGAAGGTTGGTGTCACAATACCCTCGTACCCTTAAGTCATCACTCCCACCGAGGGTAAGGACCCAGTCCCTAGTCCTCTGCAAGTACTTGAGAATGTTCTTTATCGTAGTCTAGTGAGCCTTGCCAGCATTCTCTTGATATTTTCTGAACATGCTTAAAGCAAAGGCCACATCACGGCGAGTACAAGTCATAATATTCATTATCGAGCCAACAACGGAAGCATATGGTATTCAACTCATCTCAGCTATCTCAGCCTCTGTACTCAAACTCTGAGTTTTACTTAGTTTGGCATTACTCTGGATCGGTAAGTCACCTTTCTTGGAATCCTGCATGCTGAATATTTTCAACACCTTATCCAAATAGGTACTTTGACTAAGTCCAATTAGTCTTTTACTCATGTCTCTCAATATCCTTATCCCAATAATATAAGTAACTTCTCCGAGGTCCTTCATAGCGAAACACTTCCCAAGCCAGGACTTAACCTCCTGCAAGGTAGGGATGTCATTTTCTATGAGTAGTATGTCATCCAAATACAATACCCAAAAGCTAACTATACTCCCATTAGCTTTGACATATACACAAGACTCATCCTCGCTTCTCGAAAAGCCAAATTCCTTGACTTTCTCATCGAAACAAATATTCCATCTGCGAGACGCTTGTTTCAACCTATAAATGGATTTCTCAAGCTTACACACTCTATTAGGGTACTTTTCATCGACAAAACCCTATGGCTGACTCATGTAAACATCCTCAGCCAACTTTCCATTAAGGAAATCAATTTTGACATCCATTTGCTATATTTCATAATCATGAAATGGAGCAATGGCTAGCATAACCCTAATAGACTTAATATTTTCTACTGATGAGAAGGTCTCATCATAATCAACTCCTGAAGTTTGAGTGAAGCCCTTCGCAACCAATCGTGCCTTATAAGTGTGTATTTCCCATCCATTTCGGTCTTCTTCTTGAAGATCCATTTGCACCCGACTGTCTTACGACACGATACATTGTCAACCAAGCTCCAAACTTGATTGTCATACATGGACTGAATCTCGCTGTCCATAGCCTCTTTCCATTTAGCAGGCTCGAGCCTGCCATGGCTTCCTTGTAGTTGTTAGGTTCATCCAGATTTACCAGTGTGTTATTAATGATAAATGTATCACCTTCTGCAGTAATATGGAAGCCATAAAACTCAGGTGTAACTATAACTCTATTGGAACGCCTTAGAGGTATAGACTCGTCAATCGGCCCAACAGGAGTTTCCTTCTCAGGTTGATCGGCAGTGTTTGAGGTTCCTTCACCGCTTGAATCTTAAAGTTCGTCAAAGTCAATTTGTCTCCCACTGTCTCCTTGTCTCATGAGCTCTCTCTCACGAAAGACTCATCTCCTCGCAATGAAGACAACATTGTCACTCGGTTTGTAGAAGAGATAACAAAATGATTTCTGTGGGTAGCCGATGAAAATACACCGCTCACTTCGAGGTTCAAGCTTGTCGTGAGTCTCACGTCTCAAGAAAGCCTCACAACCCCAAACCTTGATGTGGTCTAATGTGGGAGCTTTCCCAGTCCACATCTCATGAGGTGTTTTGGCAACGTTATTGGTAGGGACTAGATTAAGGATATGGGCGGTAGTCTCTAAGGCATACCCCAGAATGAGATTGGTAAACGAAGCTCGACTCATCATGGAACGAACCATGTCCAACAAGGTTTGGTTGCTCCTATCAGCCACACCATTAAGCCGCGGTGTCCTAGGTGGCGTCAACTATGAAACAATTCCACACTCCTTAAGACAGTCTAGGAACTCGATATTAAGATACTCACCACCCTGATCTGATCGGAGCATCTTTATCTTCCTGCCCAGCTGATTCTCCACTTCTTGTTTAAAATCTTTGAATTTCTCAAAGGTTTCCAACTTATGCTTGATTAAGTAGACATAACCATATCTACTGTAATCATTAGTAAAAGCCACATAGAATCGGTTAGCATCACTAGTGGCAGTTTTGAAGGGCCCTCACATATCGGTGTGTATGAGATCCAACAAACCTTCACCCCTCTCACAAGTACCAGTGAAGGGTGACTTGGTCATCTTTCTAAGTATGCAAGATTTTCAAGTGTCATCCGACCTTAAGTTGAATGACTCCAAAACTCCAGCCTTTTGGAGTTGGCCTATGCGCTTCTTGCTGACATGTCCAAGACAACAATTCTGCAAACATGTTTTATCCAATTCAATGGAAGACTTGATATGCAACCCTTTTTTTTCTAAGTTTTCTACAACATTCACCGTTTCATATACACCATTACAAGGTAATGCTTTAAAATAAAAAACACCATTATAATAAGCATTAATAGCACCAATTTCATTATCAAATGAAAATGTGAAACCTTGTTTGTACAAACCATGAAAGGAAATAATATTTCTCGCCATATCATATGAGTAACAACAATTATTCAAATCTATTTCTAACCCACTACTAAGCAATAAAGAATAAAATCTAATCTTGGGGACAGGTGAAACCTTCCTGTTCCCCATGATCAAGTTTATCTTCCTGTGCTCCACATCCTTACTTCTTTTTAGAACCTGCATATCATAACAAATGTGAAATCCACAACCTGTGTCAAGCACCCAAGAGTTAGAATGTGATGAGTTTTTAGATTGAATAGTATAAGTACCTGCATGGGTAGGTTTAACCTTCCTATCCTTGACATCCTGCAAGTATTTGGGGCGGCTTCGCTTCCAGTACCCTTTATCGTGACAGTAGAGATACTCTGCTTCCTTAGGAATGGAAGAGGGAGCAGCAGTACCATCCGTGGTCCCACTTGAAGAGAATCCATCAAGAGACTTTCCCTTGCGGCTCTTTGAGGGAGCCTTCCTCTTCTTCCCTTTCCCTTGTCCTATTTCTAGAACAGGGGCAAATGTGGTAGGAGTACAAACAACATTTTTACCTTTGAGACCACTTTCAACGGTCCTCAAAAGCCCTTGAAGCTTGCTAAGTGTGACTTCCTCCTTGTTCATATGATAAGTCATGCGGAACTGATCTTAACATGGAGGTAAGGAGTGTAGAATGATATCTATGTCCAGCTCATTAGGAAAGTTCACATTCAACTTTAGCAAACGGTTCACAAACCTTTTCATTTTTTGCAAGTGGCCCGTGATGGGTTCACCATACTTCATTCTAGTTGTTATCATGGAAGAGATTATTTCATACCGCTCTTGACGAGCACGCTAATGGTACATTTCCATCAAGTCTTGGTGCATCTCAAAAGGGTAGAAGTCCTCATAGGACTTTTGGAGTTTAGCTGTCATGGTGGCAAGCATGATACAAGCTACCTTGGTGGCATCTTTCTCATGTGCCCTAAAATCAACAATCTCCTGAGGAGTAGCAGCAGACTCATCGATTTCCTTAATCTCCTTGTCGATGATATATTCCTTGTCCTCATAGGGAGTGACCATCATGATGTTCCTAATCCAATCATTGAAGTTGGAACCATCAAAGATGACTCTCCCACAAAAGTTCATGAGAGAAAGGAGCCAGTAGGGTTTGAGCCAGAAGCATTGTTGGAAGACATCTGAAAAAGAAGGAAGACAAAGTTTAGATTAGATATAGAGTCCATAATATAACACCCAAATGAAATATTAAGGCTAGGACCCAACACAATATTTTACAAATTGGAAGAGGGATGCCATAATCCAACTTGCAAAATATTTGAAGGTAGGTAAATGACGATTTACCAATTTTCACCATGAAAAATGAAATAGATATTAGGTTTTAATTGGATTGAAACTCCTAGATCCTTTGATATTCATTGAATGATTCAGTGACATATTTAAATCTTGATTATGCCCTTCAGGTTTGTGACTGGGATACCGAGGATCACAAACAAGGTGTGAATAACCATGCAAAATGTGTTTGGTACTCCCGATGTCAATTATCACCCAATCAATGTGTCGGTTAACCACACAGGCTCCATTGATCTTATGATAAACATCGAGCCACCCTTACTAGTCCAAGTTATTGTGTCAGTTAACCACACATGCTTCATTAATGACTTGGCAAGGTGCAAAGTGCAATTTTCATGGATTAGCATAAATTTCACATTTTCCTAAAGTAACTAAGATTGGGAATTTATAAAAGGTTTAGTTACTTTATTACTATCATTATACTTAATGAGAGTTATAGTCCTATCCTACCCGTTCGGCTAACGTGTGACAACCCAAAATTTCCATTCTGTATAACATATCAAGTTAATAGAAGTTAGAACAGTTGCAGTAAATTTTCAGACGTTTCAGTATAAGTTTGAGTATTTCAGGGTTTACTCTCAAAGAGATATCAGGAGAGAGGATGCACTAGGGTTTTGTGCAACCCTGTTATTTCAAAACTCTATGATATTAGAGTTTATTTTGTGAATAAAATATTTTCTGCCAAAAATCCCAGGAGTATAAATAGGATTCTGAGCCATATTTATTCATTAGTTGCATTTCAATCTAGAGAAAAGCAGAATTCTCTCTCACGGATCTTCGGACTTTCGTTCCAAAAGATAAGTGCTTCCATCTAGTTGTATTATAGAGCTTAATATGAGCTTAATAACATAGAAATCATATCAAAACAACAAGATTTAAGAGTTTACCGCCCAAGAACATATTGGACCGTAAACCCTTCTTTAAGGGACAAAAAGTGCCCTAGTCCCTTCCTCTTGAAATGAAACTAGTTTAGACTTGTACCCTAATGTGTTTAGGACTAGAAAACACCCCTAGAACACCAAGAGTAAGGTGTTCACGGCCCAAGGATTTCTTGGACCATGAACTCCAAACAAAAGGGCCAAAGTGTGCTTTAAACTCTCCTAAAGACTTGGACACTAGCCTAGATTAGTTCTTAGTTAAATTAGGGACTTGAAATCACCAAAAACACCCTTCCAAGGGAGATTACGGCCGTAATCTCCAAGGGGTTTGGTCCCAGGGCTGTGAACTCCTCAAAGGAGTTAAAGGATGCCCTAAACTCTTCCAAAGACCTTGCCATTAAGTAGAAATGCTTCTTAGGGTCTTGTAAAGCCTCAAAACATCAAATGACCAAGTAAGTATGAGCTTACGGCCGTAACTCATGAGTTTAGGACCTTAAAGTCATTTTTTTGGTGACATTAGGGCCGTGAACTCCATTAGGGAGTTTTCCTTGAAACCTACACACACTAGCTTACCCCTACAGCACCTAGATGCAATCCTAGAGGCTAATAACACTTGTTAAAAGTGTTTAACATGTCCTAGGGTGTCTTGACTTTGTTTATTAGTTGTTTATAGACTAATTTGATACATATATATGATATTATATGTTAACTAGGATCATAGCGTGTGTTCAAGACTTCACTTGACACCTAGTCATCCTACCTCTTCAATTCATTCGTACCACTCACAACAGGTGAGTTCATACCCCTTGAATTAACCTTTTAAATGTTTTCAAATGTTTATAAATGCTTTATGGGGGGGGGGGATACAAGTTGAATCATGTTTAGTTATTATATCAATCACATGTGATTAATAATTAGCATGCAAATGGCTTTACTTTACGTTAACTGTTTACCAATCAGTTTTCCTCAAATGTTTATCTTGAACGTTTTAAGTGTTTAAAACACTTTATTAAACTGTTTATTAAACACATTATGTTTCATTTCAAACCCTGTTATATTTTTGGGTCAAACAAAGGTTCCTTTATACTTAAATTGTTGTTATCAAACAAATACTTTCAAATAGTTTTATAAATTGACATCAAGTCGATCTCTTCTTAGGTATTAATCTTTTTGAAGGTTTTTACAAAACTCTTTTATATGCTTTTATATTGTCAATTGCATGCCGGTATATGTATATTTATATAAATAATGTTTAAAGGACTTAGGAAGGCTAACCCGCTTTATTTCCTTTTTCCCGTTAGGATGGGGTCTGGTAGGGTATCGGGTATCCGTCCGAAGGTCGTTTAACTAGCAATTATATATCATGTATACATATAGGGACATAAAAGTTGTCCCCAGTTAGTTCAGTACCTTTGGGTAGTAAAGTCATTACTTTAGGTTATACACGTACATGGTTAGTAACTATTATAGGTATAGTTGAGAGATACCACTTACCATTCCAAGTACAAGGAATCACACAAGAGTCAGTTCATTCATGGGTCTATACTAGTACATTACATGCTTACATGAGTACGTTTACACATGATACATGAGTACGTTTACATAGATACGCTTACATGAGTACGTTTACATAGATACGCTTACATGAGTACGTTTACATAGATACACTTACATGAGTACGTTTACATGGATACGCTTACATGAGTGCGTCTACATAGATACGCTTACATGATTACGTTTACATGAATACGTTTACATGAATACTGTTACATGGATACTTTTACATAGATAATATATGACAATTTACTATTACATATTATATGAATACATTCTGTATATACTTCTCCTTCTTATCTTTATTTTGTGATACAATCACATAATCGACGAGATAGATTGGACTTTACATCCTAGTACCAAAGGATACTTTGTGGGACTAACCATTCCTATAGCCACTGTTAGCTACAGAGGATAATGAACATCTACGGATGCCTACGGTTGATACCATTACAGATATACTTTAAGGGACTAACTATTCCTATACCCAGCTGTCAGCAACAGAGGTAAATGTACATCTACGAATGTCTTAAGTTAGCACTGTTAGTTATCCTAGTGCACAAGGATAGTACTTAAGTTATTATGTTATTTTCTTCCTTTACTTTGTGACATATTCACATGAACGATGAGGTAGGATATATTTGATATAGATAACTATTTTCCTTATTACCTTTATATTGTGACTCATACACATAAACGATGAGGTATACTTTAGTTTTATACTAATAGTTAAACAGGGAAAAACCATCACATTTACAGAGATGCGTACTTTCAAAACAGTCGGGTCTTGGTAGAAGACTACTTTCAAAACAGTCGGGTCTTGGTAGAAGACTACTTTCAAAACAGTAGGGTATTGGTAGAAGACTTCTTTTATAAGGATCATAGGGATTTCTAGGGTTAGTCAAACGCTTTCCATTACTTACAAACATTTACGTACTTACATGAGCTTTCTTTCAAAACAATGTCAATACTTTCATTACGAGTTTTACACATCAAAGACACATTAATACTTATGAATTCACCAGCTTTTGGCTGATACTAGCTTTCAAAATAACTTGTATTCTCAGGTCACACATAGACAGGTACGACGACCAGGCTTGTGAAGACGGAGCAGTCCAGACTCGTCTCATTATGATCTTTCATTTTGTTGTTGTATATTATGAAAGAACACACTTGTATTAAAATTATATTATTAATGCAATGGATGATGTTGTTGCTTGTTTACTACTTTTCATTGTTGTGACACTGTACATGACGTCCTCCGCCGTTCTCGGTTTTGGGGTGTGACAAAACGACCTCCACCAGTCAAGGAAGCGGTGGGTGAGAGTGGACACCCATTAAGCTACCATTTATAGGCAGCAACCTTAAACCCCCTTATAGACCGACTTCGTGAATGAGGCCTACTAACGATAAGAATGACTTGTCTTATACATATATAAATATTAAACCTATAATATTATAATAGTATAAGGGTTGAATTTTAAACAATTAAAATTCTAGGGTTTGGAATTAAAGTATTCTAAAGGGACTTTACAAATTCCCAAATTTGAGGGCAAGTTTTGAAACTTGTCAAAACTTTTCAAGTTCATAACCTATGAGTTTTAATGTCTTTTAAAGAAGTGAATTTTCATTTTCCATAACTTGAGGACAAGTTATGGAGCACATTAAAGGCCATTAAGATCATCAATTAAACTAACAAGCATGTCAAGTAATGTCCATGATCTAACTAAAACTCATATGAACAAGACAATTCAAAACAAACAAATTTCATGTAATTAGCCTAAACACACTAATACAAAACATGAAACTTTGACAATTATCTTTTGAATTGGATTAGCATGATCATTAACACACCAAAAACAGGTTTATAAGTTCAAAAAAAGTTTAGGGTAATGATCCTAGTCCATTTCCAGCTTAAAAACTCGAAAATCTGCATTGTGGAGCACCAACTCATCAAGTACATGAACAAACTCAGCGATTTGGTTGATTTTTAAAGGGGACTCGGCGAGTTTGTCAGTGGACTCAGCGATTCCACTGTCCAGAAAGTAGAAAAACAATTTTCAAGCATTTCCAAGCAAGTAGCATAAAGTATAATTAAAAACAAGCATAGGATCTGATACCACTGAAGGGTTTTGAGCATTCTAACACTCCTAAGGTGTGCATGCAACCCTAGAAACATTGGATCTATTTTTTCTCTATTATACATGCAAACTTTCATTTTTCCAAGGTTCATCCTAACTAGCATACTATGATGTATATGTAATATAAAAAAACTAGTAGAATGACATACCTTTTCTTGTAGCTTGATTCCTTAAGCCTTTAAGAGCCTAGCACCCCAAGTGTGATGCCTCAAATGCTTCACACAACACCACCAACAAATTGGAAGAACTTGAGAGAAGTATACTTGCACATAAAATCGGCTAGCCCTCTTTCCTTTCACTTAAGTGCCTATTTTGGTTACCATGGGGTCCTTTATATAGTGTGACACAACTAGGGTTACACCATGTAAACCCTAATGTACACGACTTTCCACATTCCTCATGCTCCATGGGTTTTAACATCCATGGAGTATCCATGGGTCACCACATGGGTTTAGCCCAACATGAAGAACTATGGATCATAAGCCGAGTTTATAAGAATGAATGATTTACCAAATCAATCCCCATTTATTTAATTAGTCTCTTTTGATCACAAAATTAATTCCAAACTAATTCTTGATCAATACTAATTAAATAATATGATTTCATATTAATATTTTAGAACTTATAATATATTAATAAATCATAAATATCCTCTTCCCAAAAGTCCATCCTACAAATTGTTCAGATGCCATGCAACCCAAATGGACCATGCTACTCTTGGGTGAAGTACATACCAATTATAGTTATGGGCTTAGACACTAAATCCAACAGAGATGTCTATGGTTCCTATGGAGGACATGCAATTCAATGGTCGCATGAATTACATTAAGAGGCCGGTGGTGGTTCTGGATCGGAAAGTGAAAACCTTTAGGAACATGGTGGTGAACTTCGTTAAAGTTCAATGGCGGCATTGGCTCTGAGTGGACTTGGGAGCCGAGGATGAGATGCTGGAGCATTACCCGGATCTTTTCGCAGAGGCTGAATTCAAGGGCGAAGTCTGATTCTAGTGGGGGAGATTTGTAACACCCATTGCAGGTATTTTTCATTTCAGCCGATGTATTTCTTTTACGTTTGCATATCAAGTCCTTACACTGGGCACACAAGGGATACATCGGGTGTAACTCAAACAATTTTTAGGACTAGTCAAAATTTGAGTACACCGGGCGTACATAGGTGTATGCCGGGCATACTCGTGTTTCTTCCAAACCCTAATTCTTTGGGTGTGATCACTATTTAAGCAACATAAACCCTTTGGACCTTCTCATGAGCAGTCAACATATTCCCCCAAACCCTAAAATTGAACCCTAGTATGTGAAGAAGATTTTTGAATATTGGAAAGTGTTTCTTTTGTGTTTGGTGTTATAAGCGATATCCTTTAAGTTAAGATGGTGCATTATAGCTTGTAGATCCATAAACTCCATCTTCTTATGCACCTTTTCAAGGTATAAAGTTAAAATCTTGGAGCTTGTGTAAGTAGATCTTGTTTAGTCTTGAATTTTGGTTCTTTTTGTCCTAAAGCTTGGATCCTTATGAGTATGGAGTATTCAAGAGCTATTAAGTTGTCCATTAAGACATCCTATGTTGTCTTAAGTCATAAAAATGCTATCTTGGCCATTCCCATTCTTCCATGCAAGATTTGTGGGGGTTTTATGAAGTAAAAGTTATGGGTTTTGAGTTTTAGCTCCTTGTAGCCATGCAAAGGCTTAAAGCCAGAGACTTTATGGATTAAGACGTTCTTTAGGGTCCATATCTGTGTTTGGAATGAATGTCTTAAGGATTAATACATTTTGCACGAAGGTTTGTAGGAACAACGTATGTACGATGAGTGTACGCCTGACTATGCCCCGTGTAGCCAGATGTGAGCCTATTTTTTGGTATTGCACTCTATGTCCAACATAGAGTTGAGTACTCCGAGCGTACTAACCAGTTTGAATTTCGTTAACTTTTATGGAATTTGACCATTTAAGTATTAAGTGGATGGTGAGGGGTTTGTGAGGGGTAAAATGGTCTTTTACTCTAAGTGTGGACTAGACTTGTCTTGGGCTCAGTATGGTGTGTGTGGGTGTGTGAAAATACCCTAAATAATAGTTCAAGTTAATTGGTGTATTTAATTAGGCGGAGTCTAGTTCCGACAGTTCGTGTGTGAATTATATCAATCATTAGTGCCAGGTGAGTCTCCTCACTTATTCTTACCTGTGTGGTAGAATAGTTGTATAGGTATGTGGCAACCAACAGGGTCTAAGTGTTATTACTGTGTTTGCATTGTTTATATTTGTTGAGAATTTGGGTAGTCTCTAGGGTTGCTGATAACCCACAAGGCATATTGTTTGCCCACTGAGACTTCGGGTAGTCTCCACGGTTGTTGATAACCCATAGTTGTTTTACGTGTTGTACTATATGTGATATTTTGGAGAACTCACTAAGCTTTGTGCTTAAAGTTGTTGATTAAATGTATTTCAGGTACTTCTGAAGATCGCGGGAAGGTGAAGGCTTGATTGTACACATTCGTCGAGAGATCTTGTTATTTGATATTTTAGGACACTCTGATATTTTGATGTGGAATTCTATTTGGCATTATGACTTTTCTTGGGATAGTTTTTATGAAAACTGTTTTTCTATGGATTTAAAAATTAAAAAAAGAATAAAAATTGGTTTGAAAATGTGGATGTTACAACTCTAGCCGCTTGTTCATCAACCACTTGTTCCTCAACTCCAACCTCCTCATGCTCAACTACTCGTGCATCTATAAAAGAAAAAAAATTATTAGTGTCTGAATCTCAATAAAAAAAACAATGTAATTAGGAATTAAACCCTGTTTCAACAATGGACATCGTCTCTTGTTGTGACCTTCTTGTTGACAATTACCACATCTGTAAAAGAAAATGTGGATGTTACAACTCTAGCCACTTGTTCATCAACCCTTGTTCCTCAACTCCAACCTCCTCATACTCAACTACTTGTGCATCTGTAAAAGAAAAAAATTATTAGTGTATGAATCTCAATCAAAAAACAATGTAATTAGGAATCAAACCTTGTTTCAACAATGAACATCATCTCTTGTTGTTACCTTCGTGTTGACAATTACCACATTTTGAAATATCCCCTTCTTTCTAATTATATGCTTTCCTTATTTTGCTATTGGATATTTCTTTATGTTCACTTTTGGTCTCCTAGGCATTCTCTTACGCACCATGGAAGTAAATCAAAGGCTTATGAACAAACACACCATTGTAGTAAACATCTATACTGAGTGCACCTTCTAATGAGAACAACATTCTTGCTATAGAACTCGATGTCTCTAAGGCTATAGCACCTGGTTCCTGGTACGTATTCCTTGTAATTAATATTTCTTAAATAGTACATTTTGTCTTGGACTCGGCGAGTTGAAGGACCAACTCGCCGAGTAGAAGCGGGATGAGACGCGGGGTCTAAGCCTTGGACTCGGCGAGTCGGTTCCCGGACTCGGTGAGTAGGCCCTGTTTGGGAAAAAACCCTAACCCGGGTGTTTGCACCCTATTTAAACACTCTAACTCGGCCTCCCTTGTCCCTAACACTTCCAGAAGAGCTTTAGAGCGAAACCCTAGCCCCGTTTTTGTCCTTGTGAATGATTTCGGCCTTGTGAAGGAAGTTTGAAGCTTAAGAGAGGAAGAAGGAGGTGGAATAGTGCAAGGAGGGGAAGTAAATCCGACATCTACCCTGCAAGAGGCTTCCATTCAGGTAGAAAAGTCCCTACCTTGATCACTAGTTCATCAGATCCCCTTTTGTCCTTAATTGGTGGTTTTCAATCCCTAAAACACCAAACTCCATGTGTTTGTGCTCTATGATCCAAAAGGACTTCAGATCTAGACCTTATGGATGTATAAGAAGTATAAAGTCTTTGTGGTTGAAGTGATTGAGGTCCCTATTGAGTGTATGACCTCATAAAGAGCTTGGATTTGCCTTTTGGAGCTTATAGGGCCATGCATGCACATAAAGTTTGCAACTTTACGTGATAAGCAAGCCCTAGGAACATAGATCTATGGTTTGGAAGCGTTGCATGTCTCAGATTTGTTCTGTATGGGAAGTGGGTTGAAGGGACTCAGCGAGTCCCAAAGTGGAACTCGGCGAGTTCTATGAAGATGGTCTTAGACTCGGCGAGTTGGATGAACAACTCGGCGAATCCTATGAAGATTTCCTGGAACTCGACGGGTTGTTCTTCAAACTCGGCGAGTCATATGAACTGTTACTGAGTAAGAGGGGTTTAGGTGTTGAAGGTCCAACCCTTCGTATCTGCACACGGAATTAGCAATTTAATGTGTAGCAACAGTCCCAAAAACCTAAATCCTCATAAAGGATGCTCTGGTGAGGATTTGGAAGCGAGTAGGAGATCTGCTCATGGGGACTCGGAGAGTCAGATCGCGAGTCGGTTCTTTCGTTGCTAGTAGTGAATTAAGGGTGACTCAGTGAATGCGAAGAGGGACTTGTCGAGTAGGATCGGGTTAGTAGGAGAAGGACTCGTCGAGTCTGTGCCATGACTCGACGAGTCCAGTCAATTGGAAGTTGACTTTGACCAAGGAGTTGACCTTGGACCAAGGGTGGGTCAGTCATCTGACCTAAGGGTGTTTATGAGGGGCTAATCTATGTTTATGATTTATAGCCGGAGGATTACCGGTTCAGCAGTCAGGCGCTTAGCAAGCAGACTTTCAACAGCTACTTTTCGAGGTGAGTTTCCTTCCAGTAAGAACTGGTCTAAGGCACCAAGGTCGGCCCGTATAGACGATATGATAGTATCAGAGTGTGGGCAGAGCCCGTATCTCTTAGTTGAGTCTGATGATGATATATGCTAGTGTGGTAGAATTGTTTATGCTCGTTGTCTGTTTGATACTTGTATATTATGGTTTAGTAGCGGAATGTGGGCGAGGCCTGTATCTCCCAGATAGCTGAGTGTGAGCGAGGCCCGTATCTCCCAGATAGTGGAGTGTGGGCGAGGACCATATCTCCCAGATAGCGGAGAGTGGGCGAGGCCCGTATCTCCCAGATAGCGGAGTCTGGGCGAGGCCCGTATCTCCCAGATAGCAGAGTGTGGGTGAGGCCCATATCTCCCAGATAGCGGAGTGTGGGCGACGACCGTATCTCCCAGCTAGTAGAGTGTGGGCAAGGCCCGTATCTCCATGAGTGTGGGCGAGGCCCGTATATCCTAGCTGTTCATTATATGATTGTATGGTATGTGGTATTATGAGGGAACTCACTAAGCTTCGTGCTTACAGATTACAATTTTGTTTTCAGGTACCTCTTCTTTGAAGGGGAAGGAGCTGGCACGGTAGTGACACATCATACACACATATTGTTTTCTGCACCATGAGTTATTTTGGGATTTGTACTCTAACATTATGGTTGTTTTCATGTTTTGGTTTTTGGACACGAAATATGTTTATGAAATGATGGAATCAAAGGATGTTTAATCACAAATGTTTTCCAAAGTGTTGATTTAAAAATGAAATTTTTGGTCGTGAAAATTGGGTTGTTACAAGTTAGTATCAGAGCCCTAGTTTGAGGGATTCGGACACACCTTCGGGGGTGTCTGGACTTAAACTGAGGGATTAAAAGATTTTATAAGAAAGTGGTTTTCTGAAGAATAAAACAGAAGAGTTTTTTTTTAGAAAGAACAAGTGTGTGATGTGCGCGACCGGCCGAGCTCAAGTAAGTATTCCCCAAAGGACCCATACAAGTTTATGTTACGTTTATCAGTTTTAGTAGAACAGCATGGTAGAATAGGACTAAGGATCTAGGAGTGATGCGTTATGTGCCTGCTTTATGTGCTTCAACTTATGAGAGTTGCATGCTAGATTTGAGTAGACAGCAGTAGGATAGTCTGTCTAGGTTATGCCTGATAGTATGAGCTTAGCATTGTATGCTAGTGCAGTTCCTGTTATGAGGATAGAGTTGCTTAAGACTGTTCCTTTTTTCGTCCGAATGTTGTTTGCTTTGTGCTATGTAGGCTTTGAGTGATGGGAGTTAGCTGTTAGGCGAATACGTTAAAGTCACATGTGATCAGGGTTGAATAATCTCAGAGTGTTGGATTTGACCCTATTGTGTAGCTCTTGTTTGAGTCCTAACCGTTGTAGGGATGAGTCCCTTACTCGAAGGATTATCCGAGCCTCGTTGCATGCGATTGTATTAAGGTAATGGCTAATTGGCATTACAAAGGGACCTTCAGCAGCTGAGGACTGGGTTGGATGGAGTCAGAGGTTTCCTAGGGTAAGCCTAGGATAAGAGTAGCAGAGATCAGCAGTGGTAAAAGGGATCTGGTGGAGTCAAGGAAGTCCTTGAGGAAGGTACGGATAGATGTGGAAGGTATTATGAGCTCGTACTACTGAAAGCAGAGGATCCATACCCAAATTAAGGAAGGATGAGGCAAGACTAGGGAACTTGTAATAGATCTGGTCCCTTTAAGAGGTATCAGTATCACTAATGGTTGCTTGTGTGTATTGCAGATTGGTGGTGCTATGTCAGAGGCCAGCAGGTGGCAGTTTTGGAGAGGGATCAGGTTCGGGATCAGGTTCCGAGCCAGTAAATGAGAGGCTACGCGAGTTCATCGCATCAGAGATCACCAGAGGCATCCTTGAGTCAACCCCCATCATTTTCGGGTCGATCAAGGAAGGGATAGTTGAGCTGATGGAGGACCGCCTTAGGGCGTTCAGGAGTGACATGGCATCTGGCCAGTCAGGGTCTCGCACACTGTCCTTTAAGGACTTCAGGGGCAGTGGTGCGCAAGATTTCCATGGGGCGAAGGACCCCATTGCTTCCAGACGATGGATTGCGGACATTGAGTCCGCACAGCTGACCAGCTTCTGCCCCGAGGGGTCGAAGGTGAGGTACGCAACAGGGTGTTTGAAAGACAGAGCTAGAGACTGGTGGGATTCTGTTGGTGACTCATTGGGAGCCTCGGCTGTTGAGGCTATGACATGGTCGGATTTCGTAACCTGGTTCCAAGCAGAGTTTACACCAGCAGTAGAGCTTCAGCAGCTGGCTAGAGAGTTTTTGGACATGAGACAGACTACGAAGACTGTGGCGGAGATCACCGCCAAGTCCCGGGAGAGGGCATTGTTGGTGCCCCAGTATGCGGGAGATGAGGATATGAGGAGGACCCGCTATCACGACATGCTACGGGCTGATATCCGAGAGCATGTTAGCTTTTCAGCTTGCCCTACCCTGGAGTCCATGATTGCCAGGGCAAGGGAGATGGAGAATGATTTGGAGCATATCCGGAAGAGGAAGGCAGAGGCGGGGCAGGTGGCTGCGGCTTCGGGGGAGAAGCTCAGGGGATTAGATGGTAGGCCGAAAGGCCAAGGAGGACAGGGCCGCTGCGGGAAATGCAGCAGGTCACACGAGGGAGCATGTAGATTGGGATCGTCGGGTTGCTACAAGTGCGACAAGACGGGACACTTTAGCAGGGATTGTACTGCCCCTGCCTCGGTTGTTCAGACATCTGAGTTGTTGTGTTTCCACTGCAACCAGAAGGGCCACAAGAGGGCCAATTACACCCAGTTGTGTCACACCCCGAAACCGATGGAGGAAACGTTCCGGGGCGGAGGACGTCATGTAGTATCGCAACCAATGTACATAGCAAGCGTAGTAAACACAACCATTACATTACATATAAATATTTACATTGTCTGAAAACAAAGTGTTACAAGTGTTATACATATATATCATATGAACAAAAGTTAAGACGAGTCTTCTATACGCTCCGTCTTCTCCAAAAGATTGCAGTGTACCTGTCTAATGCGGACCTGAGAATACAAGCAGTTTGAAAATCAGCATAAAGCTGGTGAGTTCATAAGCGGTTTGTTTTATGAAAATGAACAAGTTTCCTTTAGTTTTCTGAAAACTGTTGTTGTCCAAGAAAATCCCATATTTTCTTATAAGTAAGTTTTGGTTATCCGTTTGTTACACAATCAAGTTAGGAACAATTCGTAATCCAAGAAAATCCCATATTTTCTTATATGTAAGTTTGGTTATCCGTTTATTATAAAATTTGGTTATGAACAGTTTATTATCCCAGGAAAAACCCTTATTTTCCTAAAAGTCGTGGTTAGTTCTTGGTTCAGAATGCAATGTACTAGTATCTATCATACTTGTAGTATTAGATAAGTATTCTGAAAGCCTGGTTATCCTATACACGAATGTCGAATATCTACTATACTTATCCAAAATTTCGAATCTTTGGAGACACTCAAAGACGTACACTACATGTATATTCGAAGTTCTAGTGACATCCAAAGGCGTGTTTTAGACGTATTTCCGAAGCTCTGTCGATATCCAAAGGTGTATATTTTTGAAACTCTGTAGATATCCAAAAGGCGTACTTTCGAATTATTTCCGAAACTTTGGTGACACTCAAGGCGTACACTAGCTGTATTTTTGAAGTTTTGGTGCCATCCAAAGGCGTGCACTAGCTGTACTTTTGAAGTTCTGGTACTATCCGGAGGCGTATTTTATTAGTAATAATCCTAATTCATGATTAGCATGAATCCTTCGTAAATTATAAAATGTAACATAGACTATAACATTTTATAAAGAAATCTACAATTAGTCTGAAAGCTAACTCTGCAAGTCAAACTGTTGGTTAATACAGTTTTCGATATTAAAAGAATATAGAATATGAACATTTGAACTGAAATAATAAGTTTGAGTACAAGACTTCCTTGTACTTTTGCTTGTATTACCCCTAAAAACATTTGAAAAACACGGAAAAAGGAGTAGGGGTATGAACTCACCAGTCGAGGAATGTTTCGGTTACGGTGCTAAGTGTCAGTTCGGGGCTTCAACACATGCGAGGTTCCTATGTAATATGAAGAGATACATAATTGTATCTAATTATACTTTGAACCACTAATCAGATAAGACAGTAAACTCTTAGGCGCGAAAACACTTCATTTCAAGTGTTAGGAGTGACCCGGGTAGCATCTAAGGGTGTGTATGGCTTGAATATGGAGTTTGCTCTTCAAGAGTAAACTCCTAAAGGAGTTTTCGGCCCAATGACCAACTACCCATGAGTTTACGGCCGTAAACTCATGGTGGGGTGTTCTAGGATGCTTAATGGTCTTCTAACTCTTGTGGGGTGATGCTAGGCTTAGACTTAAGGCATTGGAATGGAATTTGAACAACATAAGGACCATTTGAGGAGCTTAAAGCTATAAACTAGGAGTTTACGGCCGTAAACTCTTATGTACCCAATCTTATAGTGTTTTGGTGGTCCTAGGTCAATCACAAGTGTTTCTAGTTCAAAGTAGAAGCCATGGAAGGAAGTTAGGGCACCATTTGACAACCACAAAGGAGTTCACGGTCCAGGAACCATTCCTTGGGGGGTTTACGGCCGTGAACTCCTAAGGGAATGGTTTCTTTCATGTTTAAGGCCCTTAACACATTGGTGGATGATTCTAGACTTTATTCCAAGGCTTAGGAGGTGTTTTAGGGGCATTTTAACACCTAAAAAGGGGTTTACGGCCTATGAAAGGGTGTTTACGGTCCAAGCATGTTATTGGGCTGTAAACTCATGTTTAACCCTAAAATGTTAAGGTTTTGGTGTTCTAAGTCCAGTATTGTAAGCCCCCAAGTCATATCTAAGCTCCAAAAGTGGTTTGGAAGGGTTTTGAGGCTCAAAAACCCCATTCATGTGTGTTTGCGGCCTAAGGGTGTTCCTGGGCCGTAAACACATGCTTTTGGTCCTATTTCATGATTTTGCCACGAATTTGTAAGCTAAACATGTTAATGTATGAGCTAGGATGGATAACTTACCGATTTGGAGCTTGAATTGGGCGGTTTTTGGATCAAAAGCTTGGATTTGTAGAGAGAAAGTAGAGAGAGGGTGAAAAAGCTTCAAATGAAGTTCTTTCAACATTATATATGGTTTAAGTTTGAAGCCCGGTGGAATTCTACCCGATACTGGTGTTAAACGAGGCTTTTGGTCGTACCCGATTTAGTTGTTTGTAACCCGACGGGATAAAACTAAAAATTTTCCAAATAATAATTTGGGGTGTTTTCACGCGTTACTAATGGATTTGAACACTCACGAAGTCATTATAAAAGTCTTAATTTAAATGACCTAATCCAAAATGTTATCGGGAAAATTGAAAGACAAACGGGTTGTACTGACGGAAACGGGTTACAGCGACGGAATAATTTACGGTTTGTCACATTATCCCCCCGTTAGACGGAATTTGGTCCCGAAATTTAGAATTAAGACACAATCATGGGTTTGGAAAGAGACGTGGTTATTTCCGTTTTATCGAGTCTTCGTGCTCCCAAGTGAACTCGGGTCCTCGCATGACATTCCAGCGAACCTTCACTTATCAGGATACGGCTTTATTTCGCACGTTTAATGTCTCGATCTATGATTTCGATTAGTTTTTCCATGAGGTTCAGACTTTCATTGATTTCGGTCTCATCAAAGGGATTATTAGGGTTTCATCGGATAGGTACTTCTTAAGAATAGAGACGTGGAATACAGGGTGAATGTTGCTAAGTTCTGAAGGTAGTCGGAGTTTGTAGTCTATAGGATCGATTCTAGCAAGGATTTCGAAAGGTCCTATGTACCTCGGGTTAAGTTTTACGCGCTTTCCAAAGCATATCATGCCTTTTCAGGGGTAAGACCTTTAACAGGACACAATTTCCAACAAAATGGTACACCTTTCTGTGTCAAAGTGGTTAGGGGTTAGGCGATTCTGGATGAATTCTGGATGAACCTGCGATAGTAGCCAGCGAGACCCAAGAATTGACGGATTTTTTTGGGTGTCTTCGGTGTCGACTAATTCTCTATCATCTGGATTTTGGACGGGTCCATGTGTATGTCTTCTTCGCTTACCATGTGACCAAGGATAGTGGTTAGACCGAAAGGCATCACTACGATCTCGTAGTGACCATATCGAGTTCTGAATGCTGTCTTGGAAACATCATTCTCATGAACTCGAAGCTGACGATACTCTGATTTAAGGTCTATCTTCGAGAAGTAACTGGCTCCCTGAAGTTGATCGAAAAGGTCATATATTCGACGAAGAGGATATCAGTTTTCGACGGTTTATTTGTTCAACTTGCGGTAGTCGGTATACATCCGGAAAGATCCATATTCTTCTTTACAAACAATATCGGGGCTCCCCAGGGTGAGGAACTCGGTCTGATGAATCCTTTGTGGAGTAGCTTATTGAGGCTGAATGGATAACTCCTGTATTTCTGCTGGCGCTAAGCGATAGGAAGATTTGGCTACAGGATTTGCTCTAGGAATTTGGTCGACGCGAAACTCGACTTGACGTTCGGGATGAATTCCCGGGAGCTCTTCGGAAAAGACATCTTGAAAATTGCAAACTTAGGGGATGCTCTCGAGGTATTTAACTTCCTATTTCTCGTTGATTACATAGGCTAGGAATACATGACACTCCTTTCGTAGAAGCTTTTGAGCTTTGATGTACGAAATGATGCGAAGATTGAAATTCAGTTTATCGCTGTAGATCCTAAGGGTCTGGTCAGAGGGGAGATTGGGACAGATGGCTTTTTCATAACAAAAGGATATCAGCATGATTGGGACTCAACCAATCCATGCCAATGATAACATCAAAGCTCTTTATGGAAACTAGCATTAGGTCAATGGGAAAGAATGATCGTTCAGGGTAAGGGTGCATCCTATGAATATATCGTTAGCGTTCTCTTTCCCACCGTTAGCCGTCTCGATGGTAAACGTTTCGGTTACTAGTTGAGGACTATGTTTAAGGAGATGTTTGAATGAATAGCTAACATATTTTCTTTCAATACTAGAATCGAAAAGGATTGCAAGCATAAGAGTTGTCGAGAAGGAATATACCAGTGGCAATGGTGGGATCAACGATTGCCTCATCTCGTCCCATGGCTAGGACTCCTCTGGTGTTGCTAGTTGCTGCTGTCTTGGGGTAGTTTCTCTTGTAATGCCCGACTTCGCTGCAACCGTAGCAGGCCTGACCGATGCCCGCTCCGGAAGCTTGATTGGTTGATTGGGTTGGTGTTCTGCAGCTTCGTGCAAGGTGACCCTCCTGGCCATAGTTTTTACAAAACTTTTCACGACATGGACTGGGGATGCGATGGTGGTAACTGCACCTGTTGCACCATGGGAGAATACCAGCATATCCAGTGGTAGGTGCTTGAGCTGAGGAACCGACGACAGAAACAATAGCAGGGGTAGTAGCAGCGTGGACTGCCACTGTTTGCTATTTCTTCGCAGACTCCTGTGAAGACTGACTCTTCGTCTTCTTCCAAAATTTTCTTTTCTCACCACTTCTCTCTGTCGGTTCAGGAGTGGTGGCTGCTTCCTCTGGGTCATCACTATGGTCGATCAGGGTTTGCGCTAGGCATTTGGCCCTGTCATAGGTGTCTGGCTTTGCAGCCAAGACATTTCCCTTGGTTGGTTGGGTAAACCTCCAGACGAACCTCTCAATCTTTTTGCTTTCCGGAGTAACCATACCCGGACAGAGTAGCGCCAAATCATCGAATCTAGAAGTGTAAGCGGCGATATCGGAACCTTTCATCTTCAGGGTCCAGAGTTCATGCTCCAGCTTCTGCATTTCGCCCCGAGGGCAGTACTCCGCAAGCAGAAGCTCCTTCATGACTTCCCAACCCATAGCATTGGCTACAGGTAGGGTTAAGGATTTGACTCGTCCGTTCCACCAAGTCAGAGCTTTATTGGTGAATGTGCAAGCGACAAATTTCACCTTGTCGGATTCTGAACAGGCACAGATCTCGAAGATAGATTTGATTTTCTCTAAACAGCGAGTTAGGGCAATGACACCTCCTATGCCATCGAAGGACGTGGGTTTCGCGTTCATAAAGTCCTTGTAGGAGCACTCCTTCAGGTGTCCCTGGTTACCTTCGTGGTTTTGGGGCTGAGTACCACCTCCTGGCCCACCTGAACCACCGAGGTTTATTTGTGATATGGTAGCAGCCACAGCAGCATTAACAGTTGCTTGAAACATGACGGGATCAAATGGAGGGGGAGGTGGTGGCAGAGGAGGATTGTTGTTCTTTGAGCTGGGTCTTTTCCTTAGAGGCATCTTGATCTATAATAGTCAGGAAAGAGAGGATCATAAGTCCTCTAATTTGAATCAAGAGATATAGAACAAGAGATATCTCTTTATGACAGATATAAAGTTCTAATAAGCGATAAAATAGGAAAGGGTTATTAAAGCAGATAAATTATCGCTAAGGAAGGAATGAGTAGCAACACTCGGAATGAGTTTCTACAATGTAAACGACTTTGGTTAAAATACTCCCATAGTATTTTATGTTTCGCTGCGACGATGATTCATTGTTTGGATATCAGGTAAGTTTTAGGCATGCTGCATACCACAGACACTCCCAAACACATGTTGGCCATGTCTCGAATGAATATAGTTGATCAGGCTATATTGACCCTAGATAGGACTACATAACTGTCCAGGTTTAACCGCAGCGCATAAGACCCAATTATTTATGTTTTGTTCTATTCATGATTACGGTTCCCGGTGGCTAGGTATACTTGTATACTTTTGAAAATACTTATATTTTAAATTATACTATTAGTTCAAAGCACTTCGCCCCTTAGTGTTTATAGTCTTATATCATGTAAGGTTTGGTATACTAGTTCACTATAAACAAGGGCTCTGATACCAATCTGTCACACCCCGAAACCGATGGCGGAAACGTTCCGGGGTGGAGGACGTCATGTAGTATCGCAACCAATGTACATAGTAAGCGTAGTAAACACAACCATTACATTACATAGAAATATTTACATTGTCTGAAAACAAAGTGTTACAAGTGTTATACATATATATCATATGAACAAAAGTTAAGACGACTCTTCTATATGCTCCGTGTTCTCCAAAAGATCGCGGGGTACCTATCTAATGCGGACCTTAGAATACAAGCAGTTTGAAAATCAGCATAAAGCTGGTGAGTTCATAAGCGGTTTGTTTTATGAAAATGAACAAGTTTCCTTTAGTTTTCTGAAAACAGTTGTTGTCCAAGAAAATCCCATATTTTCTTATAAGTAAGTTTTGGTTATCCGTTTGTTACACAATCAAGTTAGGAACAGTTCGTAATCCAAGAAAATCCCATATTTTCTTATATGTAAGTTTGGTTATCCGTTTATTATAAATTTTGGTTATGAACAGTTTATTATCCCAGGAAAAACCCTTATTTTCCTAAAAGTCGTGGTTAGTTCTTGGTTCGGAATGCAATGTACTAGTATCTATCATACTTGTAGAATTAGATAAGTATTCTGAAAGCCTGGTTATCCTATACACGAATGTCGAATATCTACTATACTTATCCAAAATTTCGAATCTTTGGAGACACTCAAAGACGTACACTACATGTATATTCGAAGTTCTAGTGACATCCAAAGGCGTGTTTTAGACGTATTTCCGAAGCTCTGTCGATATCCAAAGGTGTATATTTTTGAAACTCTGTAGATATCCAAAAGGCGTACTTTCGAATTATTTCCGAAACTTTGGTGACACTCAAGGCGTACACTAGCTGTATTTTTGAAGTTTTGGTGCCATCCAAAGGCGTGCACTAGCTGTACTTTTAAAGTTCTGGTACTATCCGGAGGCGTATTTTATTAGTAATATCCTAATTCATGATTAGCATGAATCCTTCGTAAATTATAAAATGTAACATAGACTATAACATTTTATAAAGAAATCTACAATTAGTCTGAAAGCTAACTCTGCAAGTCAAACTGTTGGTTAATACGGTTTTTGATATTAAAAGAATACAGAATATGAACATTTGAACTGAAAAAATAAGTTTGACTAAAAGATTTCCTTGTACTTTTGCTTGTATTCCCCCCTAAAAACATTTGAAAAACACGGAAAAAAGAGTAGGGGTATGAACTCACCAGTCGAGGAATGTTTTGGTTAGGGTGCTAAGTGTCAGTTCGGGGCTTGAACACACGCGAGGTTCCTATGTAATATGAAGAGATACATAATTGTATCTAATTATACTTTGAACCACTAATCAGATAAGACAGTAAACTCCGAGGCGCGAAAACACTTCATTTCAAGTGTTAGGAGTGACCCGGGTAGAATCTAAGGGTGTGTATCGCTTGAATATGGAGTTTGCTCTTCAAGAGTAAAATCCTAAAGGAGTTTTCGGCCCAATGACCAACTACCCATGAGTTTACGGCCGTAAACTCATGGTGGGGTGTTCTAGGATGCTTAATGGTCTTCTAACTCTTGTGGGGTGATGCTAGGCTTAGACTTAAGGCATTGGAAGGGAATTTGAACAACATAAGGACCATTTGAGGAGCTTACAGCAGTAAACTAGGAGTTTAAATCCGTAAACTCTTATGTACCCAATCTTATTGTGTTTTGGTGGTCCTAGGTCAATCACAAGTGTTTCTAGTCCAAAGTACAAGCCATGGAAGGAAGTTAGGGCACCATTTGACCACCACAAAGGAGTTTACGATCCAGGAACCATCCCTTGGGTGGTTTACGGCCATGAACTCCTAAGGGAATGGTTTCTTTCATGTCTAAGGCCCTTAACACATTGGTGGATGATTCTAGACTTTATTCCAAGGCTTAGGAGGTGTTTAAGGGGCATTTTAACACCTAAAAAGGGGTTTACAGCCTATGAAAGGGAATTTACGGTCCAAGCATGTTCTTGGGCCGTAAACTCATGTTTACCCCTCAAATGTTAAGGTTTTGGTGTTCTAAGTCCAGTATTGTAAGCCCCTAAGTCATATCTAAGCTCCAAAAGTGGTTTGGAAGGGTTTTGAGGCTCAAAAACCCTATTCATGTGTGTTTGCGGCCTAAGGGTGTTCCTGGGCTGTAAACAGATGTTTTTGGTCCTATTTAATGATTTTGCCACGAATTTGTAAGCTAAACATGTTAATGTATGAGCTAGGAAGGATAACTTACCGATTTGGAGCTTGAATTGGGAGGTTTTTGGATCAAAAGCTTGGATTTGTAGAGAGAGAGTAGAGAGAGGGTGAAAAAGCTTCAAATGAAGTTCTTTCAACATTATATATGGTTTAAGTTTGAAGCCCGGTGGAATTCTACCCGATACTGGCATTAAACGAGGCTTTTGGTCGTACCCGATTTAGTTGTTTGTAACCCGACGAGATAAAACTAAAAATTTTCCAAATAATAATTTGGGGTGTTTTCACGCGTTACTAATGGATTTGAACACTCACGAGGTGATTATAAAAGTCTTAATTTAAATGACCTAATCCAAAATGTTATCGGGAAAATTGAAAGACAAACGGGTTGTGCTGACGGAAACGGGTTACATCGACGGAATAATTTACGGTTTGTCACAAGTTGACAGCAACATCAACGCCAGTGAAGGTGCCAGCTCCAGCGACCCTGAGGATCACAGATGGCCGGCAGGGCAAGTCGGTGGCTCCAGTGGTGAGGAGTCGAGCCTTTCAGCTAACTACGAAGGAGGCACGCGCCACACCCGATGTGGTGACGGGTATGATTTTTTATTTATGCTTTATATTATGCTGCTATAATTTTGATATGTTATATGTATGTGCTCTGTTTAGGATCGTTCCATGTGAACGATATCCCAGTTCAAGTGTTGTTTGATTCAAGGGCTACCCAATCATTTGTTTCTCTTGCGCTTAGCAAGAAGTTTCCTAAGTCCTCAGGCATGTTGGATTGCCCTCTAGAGGTTGAGATTGCGGAAGTCCGGTCGGTGCGAGCATCAGAGGTCTTCCGGGATTGTGTATTGATATTGTTTGAGGAGCGGTATCTGTAACACCGTAAATTTCAAAACAATTTTTCGCATTTTATAAAAACATAATTCATTTAATATTCGTAAAAACACCAATGTTTCAAATTCAATCCATGCCATAAAAATCCCAAGATCTCATAACATAAAATCCCGTGTGTGTGTACTGATCAAGCCGGCGCCTTCCCACGGTCGTCACTAGTACCTGAAACAAATAACACCAAACACTGTAAGCACAAAGCTTAGTGAGTTCCCCAAAATACCACATATAACACATATTAGCCACTCGAGGCTATAACTCTGTGGGTCCGTGCACCCAAACTCTATGAACCCTCAGGTTCTAACTCTGTAAACATGCATAACATAAATCACATAGAATAATGAAGTGCAACACATAACACATATATAGCATACAAACACTGCATCACATAACTCTAGTTACCTACTCAAGGTAAAGTATAGTGAGAAGACTCACCTCGCGTATCTCGATAACTCGCAAATCCCTGAAATCACTCGTGCTCGATCCCCCGAGCAATAATCCTCCTATAATACAATATATCTCTAATCAACACTTTTACAACTAAGGTTGACTAACCCTGTCAAGTTAACACTAGTCAACTCTGGTCAACGCTCAACGGTCAACTTGATCGGACTCGGCGAGTGCACCAAAGCGACTCGGCGAGTCTATACGCGTTCACTGACTCCCTCAGATCCTCTCTTGACACGTCGAGTACTTCCGTAACTCGACGAGTTCCACCTGGCATGAATCGCGGGGCAACCACGACTCAACTCGCCGAGTCTCAAGAACAACTCGGCGAGTTCCGGCTTGACTCAACCCCAAATTGACTCTCCCTGACTCACTGGGTCATCCCCCAACCCGGCGAGTCTACTCGCTGAACACTTTACGTGAGACCCCAACCCTACTCGTCGAGTCTCAAGAACAACTCGGCGAGTTCATGCCATGCACAAACTCTATTGACCTTTTGAGGTCAGATCTTCTTTCCCAAACCATAGATCTGGCCTTCCCAAGCATGAATGTCACGTAAAGTTCTAAACTTGATGCTTGTATAACCCCCACAAGGCATCAAAAGGAGATTTGCTCCCAAAAATAGCCACCTAGGTCCAATGACTCCATAATAACCCAAAAAGCTCCAAGGGTTTAGGTCTCTGGACCTCTTTGAGTCCAGATCCAAGGCACAAACTCGAAGAGGGACCATTTGCTTCAAATAATCACTCTCCAAAGGGGTTATAAAACCCTAACTCTAAAGATCAACCCTAAAACTGAAGGAGATTCGAACCATTACCTCAAAATGAAGCCTCTAGACTCTGGATCTACTGGAGTCTCACCTCCTCCTTGCTCTTGCCACCTTCTTCTTTCTAAACAAGGAATACAAAGGCCCAAAAGTGACTTCCTCTCTCCCAAAACGGATTAGCTCTCTCTTAGGGTTCTCTCAAGGGACTGGTAGCCGCAATGGGAGGCTATAAGTGCCCTTAAATAGGTTCCAAACCCGGGGAATTAGGGTTTCATTAAACAGCGTGGACTCGCCGAGTCCAGACGCGAACCCGCGTCCAAAACCGTGATCCTACTCGGCGAGTTTGAGCTCCAACTCGCTGAATCTCCTCATAAAATACCAAAAAATATAAGAATGAATAATACCTGGGAATCCGGGCTGTTACAATTCTCCCCCACTAGAACTAGACTTCACCCTCGAAGTCTCGCTCTGCAAATAACTTCGGATGCTACTCGTGCATCTCACGCTCCGGCTCCCAAGTCATCTCAGACCCTTTCCGATGCTGCCACTGGACCAAAACCAAGGGTACCTCCTTGTTCCTCAGAACCTTGATTTTCCGATCTCTGATTGCCAATGGTCTCTCAGCATAATTCAGGCTCGCATCCACCTGAATATCCTCTAATGGAACCACTGCCGACTCATCGGCTATACACTTCCGCAATTGCGACACATGGAAAGTGTCGTGAATCTGCCCCAATTCTGCTGGCAAATCCAACCGATAGGCTACCCTGCCTACCCTCGCAACCACCCGAAGTGGACCAATATATCAGGGTCCCAACTTGCCCCTATTCCTGAATCGAATCACTCCTTTCCAAGGAGAGACCTTCAGGAGCACAAAGTCGCCGACCTGAAACTCAAGCTCGGACCGGCATCTGTCCGCATAACTCTTCTGACGACTCTGAGCGGTCAACAACCTCTGTCTGACCTACTGGATTTGCTCTGTCGTCTGAAGCACGATCACTGTACTGCCCATCACACGCTGTCCGACCTCTCCCCAGCAAATGGGGGTCCGACACCTCCTCCCATACAACAGCTCAAAGGGTGGCATACCAATGCTCGAATGATGGTAGTTGTTGTAGGAAAACTCTGCCAAGGGCAAGTACGTATCCCAACTCCCCCCGAAATCCAACACACATACCCGGAGCATGTCTTCGAGCGTCTGAATCGTCCGCTCACTCTGTCCGTCTGTCTGGGGGTGATATGCGGTACTAAAATGCAGCCTAGTACCCAGCTCCTCATGAAACTTCTTCCAGAATCTGGAAATGAAACGTACATCCCTGTCTGAGACAATCGAGATCGCACCCCATGCCGAGATACCACCTCCCTCACGTACATCTCTGCTAACTTCTTTGCGGAGGAGCTCTCACTAATAGCAAGGAAGTGGGAGCTCTTCGTCAACCTGTCCACAATCACCCAAATTGCATCGACTCCCCTAGCAGTCCTTGGCATTTTGGTGATAAAATCCATGGTAATATGTTCCCACTTCCATTCGGGAACCTCCAACGGCTGCAACTTACCATGCGGTCTCTGGTGCTCGGCCTTAACCCTACAGAAGGTTAAGTACCTCTCAACAAACCACGCAATATCCCTCTTCATACAGGGCCACCAATACTCCCTCCTCAGATCCAAATACATCTTAGTGGCCCCAGGATGGATCGAGAATTTCGACCGATGAGCCTCTTCCATCAAAATGGTATGCGTCCCTCCCACAAACGGTACCCAAATACGCCCCTAAAATGTCATAAGCCCCCGACCATCGATAACGAACTCCGATACCAACCCTACAACTCGCTCTTTCTTCTGGTTCTCCGACCTCACTGCCTCAACCTGTGCTCCACGAATGGTGTCCAACACCGGAGCCATTACGGTCAAACGCAAACATACACCTCGCAACGGGGCGCTCTCCACCCTGCGACTCAGGGTGTCGGCTACCACATTAGCCTTGCCCGGATGGTATAGGATCTCACAATCATAATCGTTAACCACATCCAACCACCTCCTCTGCCGCATATTTAGGTTGGGCTGATCCATCAAATATTTCAGGCTCTTATGGTCCGTGTATATCGTACACCGAAAACCCATACAGATAGTGACGCCAAATCTTGAGGGCGAACACCACTGCCCCCAACTCTAGGTCATGGGTGGGATACCTCGTCTCATGAGGTTTCAGCTATCTCGATGCGTATGCTATCACATGCCCCCTCTGCATCAGCGCCGCTCCCAATCCCAAGATCGATGCATCACAGTATACCACAAAGTCCTCCATCCCCTCTGGGAGGGCTAACACCGGGGCCTCGCATAACCTTTGGCGAAGCGTCTCAAAGGAGGCCTGCTGCTCGGGGCCCCATGAAAAAGCGACACCCTTCCGGGTCAACCTGGTGAGTGGTACTGCGATCTTAGAGAAATCCTTGATAAATCTCCGATAATAACTAGCCAACCCTAGGAAACTCCTGATCTCTGAGGGTGACCTCGGCACCTCCCAACTCATCACCGCCTCAACTTTGGCCGGGTCGACCAATATCCCTTCCTGGTTAACGAGATGTCCCAGGAACTGGACCTCTCGCAACCAGAAATCACACTTGGAGAATTTGGCATAAAGCCTCTCCGATCTCAGAACTCCAAGGATCTCCCTCAAATGCTCCTCATGCTGCTCTCTAGATCTCGAATATACCAAGATGTCATCGATGAATACAATCACTGACCGATCAAGCATCGGCCTGCACACTCGGTTCATGAGATCCATGAACACTGTCGGGGCATTGGTGAACCCGAAAGGCATCACCACAAACTCGTAATGCCCATAACGCGTCCTGAACGCTGTCTTCTGGATGTCCTCATCTCGGACCCTCATCTGATGATATCCAGACCTCAAATCGATCTTGGAGAACCAAGATGCTCCCTGCAACTGATCCAACAAATCGTCGATCCTCGGCAACGGGTAACGGTTCTTGACCGTCAGCTTGTTCAATTCCCAGTAATGAATGCACATCCGGTGTGAACCATCCTTCTTCTTGACAAACAGGATAGGCGCTCCCCACGGCGAGCTGCTCGGCCGAATAAACCCCTTTCCCAACAGCTCCTGAAGCTGCGAGGACAAATCTTGCATCTCTGGAGGTGCAAGGCGATAAGGCACCTTGGCGATAGGTGCGGCCCCCGGAACCAAATCGATACTGAACTCCACTTGCCTCACGGGAGGCACACCCGGCAACTCCTCTGGAAATACATCTGGAAACTCACGCACTATCGGAACCTCCTCAACTAACCTCGGCCTCTCAGAATCCACCCGCGTATCCATCACGTACGCCACAAAACCCTTATAGCCCTGCTGTAGACACTGTCTCACTCTAGCGGTCGAACAAAACGCTGACCCAGAACATGTACCCTCGCTGTACACCATAAGAACTCCCCCACTAGGGTCTCGTATGCTCACCAGCTGTCGCTCGCAGTCGATAACCGCACCGAATCTGCTCAACCAGTCCATGCCCATAATGACACAGACATCACCCATCGCAATAGGAACCAAATCAATCTGGAACTCAACACCGAAAATCTTGAATACGCACCTGCGGATCACCTCCGTGGCATATATCACCCTCTCGTCAGCTATGGAAACTCTCAGAGGCCGACTCAGCGCCTCGCGACTAACACTGATATGCTAACTAAAAGCCAAAGATACAAAAGACCGACTCGCACCCGAGTCAAATAACACCAAGGCAGGTACAGAATTCACAAGAAAAGTACCTAGGCATAACATAATATAAGCATAATATCTCAACATCAAAATAAATACATGAAAGAATACATACCAGCCACGACATCGGGTACTGCGCGGACCTCCTCCGCGGCCAACTGAAAGGCTCTCCCTCGTGCCCTCGGCACCTAGGCCTTCACTGGCCGACTCTCGGTAGCTCTGATGGCAGCAGGGGCAGATCCCTGAGGTGTTCCCTGGGCTGATCCCCGCAACTGCGGACACTCCGCCTTCCGGTGTCCGGTCTGGTCGTAGTGAAAACACACTGAAAACCCCTTGGGGTAGTCCTTGGCCATATTCCCCTCCTTGCCATACTTGTAGCAACATCCAGCTCTACAAACTCCATCATGACCCTTGCCGCACTTTCCACAAGTGCGGCCCATCTGGCTCCCAGATTTGGGATCATCGGGCTTAGCCCGCTTGGCTGCCGGCTGGGACAATGCCGGTCGCCGATCCCTCCCCTGAGACTCCGCCTCTTCCCTGGCCTGAGTCTCTAGCTCAATCTCCCTCTTCCGGGCATTTACCTGAAGCTCAGCAAATTTCCGGTACGAGGAGTTCGCCACGAACTCCCGAATGTCTCGTCTCAAGATACTCAGATATCGGCTCATGCGTGCCTGCTCAGTAGACACATGCTCAGGGCAGAACATCGCCCTCTCGTGGAACATCCTGGTAATCACCGTAACAGACTCAGTACCCTGCTTGAGGGTCAGAAACTCCTGGGCCAAACGCTCCCTCTCCACCTGGGGAACGTACTCATCTCGGAACATGGTAGTGAACCTCTCCCAGGTCACTGCCGCAAGCTCAGCAGGCGAAAAGTGTGTTGTCACAAACTTCCACCAGTCCTTCGCTCCCAAGCGAAGCTGGTTCAGCACGAACCGAACTCTCAAATGCTCAGGAGATGAGCAAGTGAAGAAACACCCCTCTATGCCTGAAATCCACCTCATAGCCGCCACCGGGTCCTGCGTCCCATCAAACTCTGGCAGTTTTGTGTTGCTGAACTCTCGAAACAGCAACGCATCACCACCCTGCGGCCTCGCAGCAGCAACAGCTGCAGTGGCCGCCGCAACAGCAGCCTCAGAAAGAGCAACATAACGCTCGTCGAAAGTCTCAATCAGCGTGGTCTTAATAGACCCGAAAATCTCTGGTATCTCTGCCCTGATGGCCACAACCACCTCCTCGTCGATGATCCGGCGGATCTCCTCATCACTGGCCCCACTACTCTCAGGCATAAGACGTGTCCTCACCATGATCTATCTCTGAAATACAACATACGATAAATTAGAACCCACTCGAGCATACTCACACTCGACAACTCATCCCTCCTTGATCCTTGGCATTCCGAAGATTCTTATTTGAATTGTACACCGCCCCGATGCTTTCAGTAGTACGGGCCCAATACTATTGTCTGCACCGTTTCAGTATACACCCCAAATCCTCCTCTTCGGATCCCAAGTTCCAAGTACTCTATCACTCTCTAACAGATCTCTCATAAGCTCCTCGCTGCTACCTATTCACTCTCAAGCATCTCATAGCAGCTCACCTCTCCCTAGGCTAAGGCATCACAAATCAGGGCACTCTAGTC
Organism: Lactuca saligna; assembly: GCF_052625555.1. Classification (NCBI taxonomy): domain Eukaryota; kingdom Viridiplantae; phylum Streptophyta; class Magnoliopsida; order Asterales; family Asteraceae; genus Lactuca; species Lactuca saligna. The sequence continues at coordinate 289,738,005 of NC_136420.1, read as the reverse complement.
CTAATAGGAATACCTAGCCCACTCTAGCAAGAGAATACATCATATCAATCTCATAAACATATAAGGGTATTTTGGGAAATCACCGTTCGGGCGCTAACTGATCGTACACACGTTTCTGCTTTAAGTTTCTCTAAAAATCTTTTCCTTCTTTTAGAAAATTTGGCTCTCTTTTGAAAATATATATATTTTTTTAAAATCCTCAGTTTGAGTTCAAATACTCCCGAAGGTGTACCCAAATCCCTCAAACCAAGGGTCTGATACCAACTTGTAACACCGTAAATTTCAAAACAATTTTTTGCATTTTATAAAAACATAATTCATTTAATATTCGTAAAAATACCAATGTTTGAAATTCAATCCATGCCATACAAAATCCCAAGATCTCATAACATAAAATCCCGTGTGTGTGTACTGATCAAGCCGGCGCCTTCCCACGGTCGTCACTAGTACCTGAAACAAATAACACCAAACACTGTAAGCACAAAGCTTAGTGAGTTCCCCAAAATACCACATATAACACATATTAGCCACTCGAGGCTATAACTCTGTGGGTCCGTGCACCCAAACTCTGTGAACCCTCAGGTTCTAACTCTGTAAACATGCACGACATAAATCACATAGAATAATGCAGTGCAACACATAACACATATATAGCATACAAACACTGCATGACATAACTCTTGTTACCTACTCAAGGTAAAGTATAGTGAGAAGACTCACCTCGCGTATCTCGATAACTCGCAAATCCCTGAAATCACTCGTGCTCGATCCCCCGAGCAATAATCCTCCTATAATACAATATATCGCTAATCAACACTTTTACAACTAAGGTTGACTAACCCTATCAAGTCAACACCGGTCAACTCTGGTCAACGGTCAACAGTCAACTTGACCGGACTCGGCGAGTGCACCAAAGCGACTCGGCGAGTCTATACACGTTCACTGACTCCCTCGGATCCTCTCTTGACACGTCGAGTACTTCCCTAACTCGACGGGTTCCACCTGGAATGAATCGCAGGGCAACCATGACTCAACTCGCCGAGTCTCAAGAACAACTTGGCGAGTTCCGGCTTGACTCAGCCCCAAATTGACTCTCCCTGACTCACTGGGTCATCCCCCAACCCGGCGAGTCTACTCGCTGAACACTTTACGTGAGACCCCAACCCTACTCGCCGAGTCTCAAGAACAACTCGACAAGTTCATGCCATGCACAAACTCTATTGACCTTCTGAGGTCAGATCTGCTTTCCCAAACCATAGATCTGGCCTTCCTAAGCATGAATGTCACGTAAAGTTCGAAACTTGATGCTTGTATAACCCCCACAAGGCATCAAAAGGAGATTTGCTCCCAAAAATAACCACCTAGGTCCAATGACTCCATAATAACCCAAAAAGCTCCAAGGGTTAAGGTCTCTGGACCTCTTTGAGTCCATATCCAAGGCACAAACTCGAAGAGGGACCATTTGCTTCACATAATCACTCTCCAAAGGGGTTATAAAACCCTAACTCTAAAGATCAACCCTAAAACTGAAGGAGATTCGAAACATTACCTCAAAATGAAGCCTCTGGACTCTGGATCTGCTAGAGTCTTACCTCCTCCTTGCTCTTGCCACCTTCTTCTTGCTAAACAAGGAATACAAAGGCCCAAAAGTGACTTTCTCTCTCCCAAAACGAATTAGCTCTCTCTTAGGGTTCTCTCAAGGGACTGGTAGCTGCAATGGGAGGCTATAAGTGCCCTTAAATAGGCTCCAAACCCGGGGAATTAGTGTTTCATTAAACAGAGTGGACTCGCCAAGTCCAGGCGCGAACCCGCGTCCAAAACTGCGATCCTACTCGGCGAGTTTAAGCTCCAACTCGCCGAGTCTCCTCACAAAATACCAAAAAATATAAGAATGAATAATACCTGGGAATCCGGGCTGTTACAGTATCTGGTCGACCTGGTTCCCATACCTTTGCGCGGGAAGAAGGTTATTATCGGTATGGATTGGTTAAGCCCCAATGGGACAGTGATCGACTGCGCACAGCAGTTGGTGCGGATCAGAACCCCAAGTGGGGGAGAGTTGGTGATTCAGGGCGAGAGGCCACAACGAGGACCAGCCTTATGTTCAGCAGCGAGAGCTAGGCGTTACCTTCAGCAGGGTTGCGCAGGATATGTCGCTTATGTCATGGACGCCCGGGAGGCGGGTAAGGCGACAATGGGCGATGTGCCCGTGGTTCGAGAGTTTGCAGATGTATTCCCCGAGGAGTTGCCTGGGATACCTTCAAAGCGACAGGTGGAGTTCAGGATCGACTTAGTCCTTGGTGCGGCTCCGATAGCCAAGGCACCATATCGGTTGGCTCCTCTTGAGATGCAGGAGTTGTCTACACAGCTGCGGGAGCTGATAGACAAGGGATTCATTAGACCGAGTAGTTCTCCCTGGGGAGCCCCGATCCTGTTTGTGAAAAAGAAGGACGGGTCGCACTGGATGTGTATAGATTATCGGGATTTGAATAAGGTGACGGTGAAGAACCGATAACCACTCCCGAGGATTGATGACCTCTTCGACCAGCTTCAGGGAGCATACTGGTTCTCCAAGATTGATCTACGTTCGGGGTACCATCAGATGAGGGTCAGAGAGGAGGATGTGCAGAAGACCGCATTTTGGACGCGCTATGGCCATTATGAGTTCGTGGTGATGTCATTTAGGCTCACCAATGCTCCTGCTGCGTTCATGGACCTTATGAACCGTGTGTGCAGACCGATGCTGGACTAGTCTGTGATAGTTTTCATTAATGATATCTTGGTTTATTCCAAGACACAGGAGGAGCACGAGGGGCATCTGCGAGAGGTGTTGGAGACCCTGAGGAGGGAGAGCTTATATGCTAAGTTCTCCAAGTGTGAGTTCTGGTTACGTGAGGTACAGTTTCTCGGGTACCTTGTCAACCAGGACGGGATTTCGGTGGATCCGGCCAAGGTGGAGGCCATGATGAGGTGGGATGTTCCGAAGTCTCCATCTGAGATTTAGAGTTTTCTGGGGTTAACAGGGTACTATCGGAAATTCATTCGAGATTTCTCCAAGATAGTTGTACCCTTGACGCGGCTAACGAGGAAGGCCGTTGTTTTCTGAAGGGGGCCTGAGCAGCAGGCGGCGTTTGAGACGTTGAGGCAGAGATTGTGAGAGGCGCTAATCTTAGCCCTGCCAGAGGGCGTGGAGGATTTCGTTGTTTATTGCGACGCGTCCATCTCGGGTATGGGCGCGGTATTGATGCAGAGAGGGCATGTCATTGCTTACGCCTCGAGGCAGCTGAAGCCTCACAAGGCGAACTACCAGACGCATGATTTGGAGCTGGGGGCTGTGGTATTCGCCCTCAAGATTTGGAATCATTACCTCTATGGGGTTCGATGTATGATTTACACGGACCACAAGAGCTTGAGGTACCTTATGGATTAGCCGAACCTGAACATGAGACAGAGTTGGTAGCTTGATGTGGTCTAGGATTATGATTGTGAGATCCTTTACCACCCGGGAAAGGCCAATGTGGTGGCCGATGCGCTTAGCCACAAGGCAGCACCGATCAGGGATGTCTGTTTGAGGATGACAGTGGTGACTCCGCTGCTGGAGCAGATTCGGGAGGCTCAGCAAGAGGCGATGAAGGAGGAACATCGGAAGAGTGAGAGGATTGTGGGTCAGGTTTCCTCTTTCGACTATGACGGTCGAGGATTGTTAACACTACATCGTAGGGTGTGGATGTCGTACCACGGAGGCGTGCGCCAGGTACTGATGGGAGAGGCGCACAAATCTAGATTCTCCATTCATCCTGGGGCGACGAAGATGTATAGGGATCTTCGTCTGGATTATTGGTGGCCCTGCATGAAGCGGGATGTGGCCTGGTACGTGGAGCGCTGCTTGACCTACAGGAAGGTCAAGGCCGAGCACCAAAGGCCACACGATAAGATGCAGCCGTTGGATTTCCCGTTGTGGAAATTGGAAGATATTACGATGGATTTTATCACGAAGCTTCCCACAACCACACGAGGAGTGAATGCGATATGGGTCATCATGGACCGATTGACCAAGAGCGCCCATTTCATTCCGATCCAGGAGAGCATCGCAGCCGAGAAATTGGCCGACATCTATATTAGGGAGATAGTGGCGCGGCACGGGGTGCCAGTGTCGGTGATTTCAGACAGGGATGTGCGTTTTACTTCCAGGTTTTGGAAGAAGTTTCATGATGAGTTGGGTACTCATCTGCATTTTAGCACCGCTTTTCACCCGCAGACAAATGGTCAGAGCGAGCGGACCATCCAAACGTTATAAAATATGTTGCGGGCATGTGTTCTGGATTTCGGAGGTAGTTGGGATACCTACCTTCCGTTGGCGGATTTCTCGTATAATAATATCTATCATACGAGCATCGACTGTCCTCCCTTCGAGATGTTTTATGGAAGGAGGTGCAGGACCCCGATATGTTGGGGAGAGGTTGGGCAGAGGGTCATGGGGAGCACCGAAGTGGTGCTCAAGACAATAGAGAAGATTCAGCAGGTCTGGAGCAGGCTTCAAACTGCTCAGAGTCAGCAGAAAAGTTATGCCGATAAGCGTCGATCAGACCTGGAGTTCCAGGTCGAAGATATGGTCCTCCTGAAAGTGTCGCCTTGGAAAGGCGTCATTCGATTCAGGAAGCGGGGAAAGTTGGGCCTAAGGTATATTGGACCATTCAGGGTTATAGCCCGGGTGGGCAAGGTGGCATATATGCTGGATTTGCTACCCGAACACAGTCAGATACACATCATTTTCCATGTCTCTCAGTTGCGGAAATATCTGGTGGACGACTTAGCAGTAGTACCATTGAAGGACATTCAGGTTGATGGTAACCTGAATTACATCGAGCGGCCTGTAGTGATCCTCGATCGAAAGTCGAAGGATTTGAGGAACAAGAGGGTGGAACTCGTGAAGGTGCAATGGCAGCACCGGAAGGGATCGGAGTGGACTTGGGAGCCGGTGGAAGAGATGATGGAGCACTACCCCGATCTGTTTCAGGATCGAGAAGCAGACTTCGAGGACGAATTCTAAAATAAGTGGGGGAGATTTGTATCACCTGGTTCCTGGTACGTATTCCTTATAATTAATATTTCTTAAATAATGCATTTTGTTTTGGAATCGGCGAGTTGAAGGACCAACTCGCCGAGTAGAAGCGGGATGAGACGCGGGGTCTAAGCCTTGGACTCGGCGAGTAGGCCCTGGTTGGGCAAAAACCCTAACCCAGGTGTTTTCACCTATTTAAACACTCTAACTCGGCCTCCCTTGTCCCTAACACTTCCAGAAGAGCTGTAGAGCGAAACCCTAGCCCCCTTTTTGTCCTTGTGAGTGATTTTGGCCTTGTGAAAGAAGTTTGAAGCTTAAGAGAGGAAGAAGGAGGTGGAAGAGTGCAAGGAGGGGAAGTAGATCCGACATCTACCCTGCAAGAGGCTTCCATTCAGGTAGAAAAGTCCCTACCTTGATCACTAGTTCATTAGATCCCCTTTTGTCCCAAATTGGTGGTTTTCAAGCCCTAAAACACCAAACTCCATGTGTTTGTGCTCTATGATCCGAAAGAACTTCAGATCTAGACCTTATGGATGTATTAGAAGTATAAAGTCTCTGTGGTTGAAGTGATTGAGGTCCCTATTGAGTGTATGACCTCATAAAGAGCTTGGATTTGCCTTTTGGAGCTTATAGCGCCATGCATGCACGTAAAGTTTGCAACTTTACGTGATAAGCATGCCCTAGGAACATAGATCTATGGTTTGGAAGCATTGCATGTCTCAGATTTGGTCTATATGGGAAGTGGGTTGAAGGGACTCGGCAAGTCCCAAAGTGGAACTCGGCGAGTTCTATGAAGATGGTCTTAGACTCAGCGAGTTGGATGAACAACTCGGCGAGTCCTATGAAGATTGCCTGGAACTCGACGAGTTGTTCTTTAAACTCGGCGAGTCATATGAACTGTTACTGAGTAAGAGGGGTTTAGGTGTTGAAGGTCCAACCCTTCGTATCTGCACGCGGAATTAGCAATTTAATGTGTAACAATAGTCCTAGAAACCTAAATCCTCATAAAGGATGCTCTGGTGAGGATTTGGAAGTGAGTAGGAGATCTACTCGTGGGGACTCGACGAGTCGGATCGTGAGTCGGTTCTTTCGTCCCAAGTAGTGAGTTAAGGGTGACTCAGTGAGTGAGAAGAGGGACTTGTCGAGTAGGATCGGGTCTGTGTGATACTTGTATGTTATGGTTTAGTAGCATAGTATGGGCGAGGCCCGTATCTCCCAGATAGCGGAGTGTGGGTGAGGCCCGTATCTCCGAGATAACGGAGTGTGGGCGAGGCCCGTATCTCCAGATAGCGGAGTGTGGGCGAGGCCCGTATCTCCCAGCTAGCGGAGTGTGGGCGAGGCTCGTATCTCTATGAGTGTGGGCGAGGCCCGTATCTCCTAGTTGTTCATTATATGATTGTATGGTATGCGGTATTATGGGGGAACTCACTAAGTTTCGTGCTTACAGATTACAGTTTTGTTTTCAGGTACCTCTTCTTCGAAGGGGAAGGAGCTAGCGCGGTAGCGGCACATCATACACGCACATTGTTTTCCGCACCATGAGTTATTCTGGGATTTGTACTCTGACATTATGGTTGTTTTCATGTTTTGGTTTTCGGACACGAAATATGTTTATGAAATGATGGAATCAAAGGATGTTTAATCACAAATGTTTTCCAAAGTGTTGATTTAAAAATGAAATTTTTGGTCGTGAAAATTGGGTTGTTACAAAGGCCGAGTCTTGTTGTAGAACTTGATGTCTCCAAGACCAAGGAGGAATCGATGTCACTACGGCTAGGGGTGTTCGTTTGGATGGATCGGTCTGATCCAATCCAATCAAGTGAATCCAAATTGATTTCGTTTTCAAAACATGGATCCGAATAGTCCAAACTAAATTCAAATATGATCTGATCCGATCCAATTACAATTCGGTTGGATCGGTTTTTATAATTCGGTTTTTAAAAACTAAAACGTTTTAAAACGACATATAATTATATTATTACCAAATTTTACACAAGAAGCAAAAACAAATTATTTAGTAACGATTTGAAATTTATAAACAATTATTAATAAGGTATATTATATTTTAATATTTTATAGATAACTTTTTTTTGAGAGAAAAAGCATATTATAAAATATTTTTTATTAGGTGAAACTTTTTAAACCTATTTCATTAAATAAATTACAAAATTGATAAATAATTATAGATATATATTAAAAATAAATAAACAATAAATTGTTATTCGGTTTTTTTGGACTATTTGGTACTTATTTTATAAACAATAACCAATCCGAAATCCAAAATAATAATTCGGATTTATCGAAAACCAATCTGAAAATCCAAACCAAATAGTCTAATACAAATTGTCCAATTTGATAATTCGGTTTTATCCAAATATTGAACAACCGTAACTACGGCTGTGGAAATCGAAAATCCAAACCAACTAGTCCAATACAAATTGTCCAATTTGATGACTTGGTTTTATCAAAAATACTAAGCATCCGTAACTATGGTTGTGGAAATCGATTTCACAAAGGGTTGTTGAGCGATCGAACCTTGAAACAAACCCTAGAGAGGTTCCTTGCTTCACTCCCTCCCGTTAAATGATTTTGAAAAATCTAAGACTTATTTTACCCTTAATCCACATAAGAATAAAAAAAATGTTATGCCATTGCTTAATGTCTATTAATTAATTTTATCAGGTCATTTTTTTCATTGAACATATAGATATAGATGTTGGTTAACAGTAGATGGGATTAGAGAAAAAAAGTATATTTTTTTTTCATTGAACATATATAGATATTAGGGGTGAGCATTTGGACCGGTGGACCGGACCGGACCGGACCGTTTTTTTGGATCCCCGGGCCAGTTCTCGGTTCTAAGATTTCTCTCTAGTTCAGTCCAGTTTTTTTCCGGTTCGGTCCGGTTTTTACCGGGTTTAGAACCGGTTGGACATGATTAAGATTTATGTGGAGTTTTTTAAACACCTATAACTCATTCATTTTAAGTCGGATTGACCTGCGGTTTTTTCCAACATTTAGTTTACAGTTTGTAGATGAATTTAGACTATAATTTTGTTTATTTTGGTATTATATTCACCGTGTTACAATCCTTCAAAGTAGAGCTATCAAAGCTGAAAAATTCAGCTTTTCAACAACATTTTGTAATCTCTGACGTTTTTTAAATACCCATAACTCATTCGTTTTAAGTCGGATTGACCGGCGATTTTTTCCAACATTTAGTTTACAGTTTGTAGATGAGTTTAGACTATAATTTTGTTTATTTTGGTATTATATTCACTGAGTTACAATCCTTCAAAGTAGAGCTATCAAAGCTGAAAAAAATTAGCTTTTCAGCAAGATTTTGTAATCTGTGACGTTTTTTAAACACTTATAACTCATTCGTTTTAAGTCGGATTGACCTCCGGTTTTTTCCAACATTTAGTTTACAGTTTGTAAATGAATTTAGACTATAATTTTGTTTATTTTGGTATTATATTCACTGAGTTACAATCCTTCAAAGTAGAGATATCAAAGCTGAAATATTTCAGCTTTTTAGTATTATTTTATACTATAATTCCGAGTCCGCGTTTAGCACAGGTGGTAGAGTTGTAAGTGAGTATCAGACTAGTTTATCGACATTGATAGTTGAAGCTTTGTTATGCACCCAAGATTGGGTGATAATGTTTACAAATCCGATAGTTGACAACGTTGATGACATCTTGAACGATGATGATATAGCTTTGGGTAAAAAATTACAATCTTTATTCTTTTTTTATACGGTTATTACTTTTTATTAAATACTAACAACATTTTCATTTGTGTTTATGTAGAGATTACACAAGCTTTAAATATGTTACATATTGATGACAATGATATGGGGAAGAGGCCAATGGAAGATTAGATTATGAGTTTATGAAATTTGTTAGTTTGATTGATTTCAAAGTTTAAACTATGATTTTTGTTGTTACGGTAATACTTTTGTATGTTTGTATTAAAATTGTTTAACTTTTGTTGGTGAACTTGATTTATATGTTAGTTGCTTTTATTTGGAAAATTAATTTTTGCAAATTGCAAGTTATAATATTATACATCAATGTAGATTAGTTAGGCATGAAACGGAAACGTATTAATTTTGCAAGTTCTAATATTATACATCAATGTAGATTACTTATTGTATTCTATGCAATTAAAGTTGTACCGGTCCAAACGGGTCCAAAAACCGGAAAACCCGGACCTGGACCCGGACACGAACACGACTCATCCGATCCGGTCCATGGTCCACAAAATTCTCCATAACCGGTCCGATCCAAGAGCCGGTCAAGTCCGGGTCGGACCAGTCCAGATGCTCACCCCTAATAGATATAGATGTTGGTTACCAATAGGTGGGATTAGAGAAAAAAAAAATATTTTGTTGGTATTTTTTATATAAAGTCTTGAATTAATTGAATGGTGTGTTTTAAACATACAAAAAGTTGATTGTGTTTTATAGGGTTTTTTTTAAAGATATTTCCCTTATAAGTCATTTTCCCTTGGATCCTTTTATAATTAAAATAGAAAAATAAGAAATTAAATATCCTCCTACTTTTTGTTCTTACATATCTTCCTACCCATGAAATGATAACATGTGTAACATTTAATGCTAATTTAATAAGATTTAATGATATTTTAGGATACTAGTATCACACATGTGATCATTTAAATGAATAGAAAGAATAATAGGATTAAAAGATAGGAAGATATTTAATTTCTCTAGGAAAAATATATCTATCCAGTGCACTAGATTAAAGTCTTACCCGTCAATTCAATTCCACTAGATTAGTATTAATACATGCCCATAAAACTACTTATAATAACTATTTTCGGAACAACAAAAATCAAATTAGTAAACAACAAAAATCAAATTAGTAATAGTGAGGACGATGTGCGTGATGAAACACTGGATACGCATGATTCATTATCTGGGGTTGATGCATGTACATGTTATCATGCACCATCACATTCCCCATCCCACTATGAACGCTCTGATCAATCCTGTTCATCATCGGCAAACTTGATCCATGATCATGGAAAGTTGGCATAATTCCGCCATTAAAGCTTCCACCAAAACCTCCATGTAATTGACTACCTTCAAGGTCAATAAAACCAGAACTATTCTCTCCCATTAGACTTCCATTACCTCTATCAACCCATCCAATGTGTCGATGATTATTCTCCATATCCATTCCATGCTTCAGATACCTTTCAAAAGCCATCTGCTCTTCCAGACCAGTACGATGATAACCAGGAGGAGTCAACATACGTTGACTTTTTGGAGCATTCAGACTTGCGATCAGATTTTGCATCTGGTTTTGGTTGTTTCCGCCATTGATGAAGCTTGAAAGTTGTTGGTGTTCGTTCAAATTTTCGTCACTGGTTGGCCAAAGTTCTGCATGCTTTCCTGATTTGACAAGCTTGTTGATTAGGGTTGTTGAGTCAACATCTCCAGACACTTTGACTTTTTGTTGATCTGAATCAATATCTACAGAGTAAACTCCTGCACCCATAATTTCATCTAGTAATGAGACATGATCATTATTTTAGACTTTTATTCATTAAAGATTTCAAAATCATTCACTTTATGTGTTCCCTTTTCATAAACAGGCATTTTTCTTGTTGTATATCGGTATCTTTTTTTACTGTTCCTCATTAATTAATATCTCATTAAAATAATAGGTCTAATTTTCTTTTTAAATAATAGCTGTAGATGAAAGGGTCTGGAAGCTTAAATCTGCTCATGGAAATTGAAGTATTTAACTAAAACAGAGTCAAATCAAAGACTTCTACAATACCCATTATAGAAATTGATGGGATGAAACTTTAAAAAAGCACAAACCCAAAAACATTTAAGGAAAATGTCGTTAGAAGAATTGAATGCCCATGAGAGAGAATGATCATAGCAAATACGAGTTAAAAAGCATGAAAAGTGAAGATACAAAGTGAAATCTTTACCTTCTATTTTTCTGAGTATTTTCTTGACCTTCTCCTTGCATCCATAACAATGAATGTTGACCTTGAGTTCACATGTCTGTTATTAAGCAAGAAAATAAAGGAGGCTAATAAAACAAAGTATAATTTTATGAAGAAAAGAAAGAAAAAAAAAAAAAAAGAATGACTAGAAATGGAGACCTTTATCTGTAAAATCTGGAAATGATCATTGATTCTTGACATGGTTTCTGGGAGAATAGAAAAGGGAACAGAACAGTTAGTTCTTGTTTTGTTCTTGTTCTTGTTGTTGTGTTTTTTGCTATTTAGAGAAAGCTTCGAGTACAATGGTTTTACTTCTTTTTTACAGAGAAGGTTTTGTTTGAAAAGCTTTTTGATATTGATGTGAAGTACACAATGTGATGATCATATACCAAAAGAGTTGCAGAGCCACCCTTTTCCTACAGGAGTAGGCTGCAAAACAACCAGAAAGCACACACAAGGTGTGTGTGTGAGAGTGTGAGAGAGAAGAGATGGTATAATCTTGTGATTTGACCAGGGTTTGGAAGGGATGTTTGCTTCCTGCAGAAGCGTTTGTCCTCTTGTAAGTTCCAACTTTCTCTTTCTATCATTCATTTATAAGATTTGTTTAAATTTTATTTTGATTTATCAATAATACTTAAGTCAAATTGTATGGAAAAATATTGAGAAAACCATAAAAATAACTATTCTATAAGATAACATTCATATATAGCAAAATTAATCGTATGCTGGGATTTTTTTGTCGATTTTTTTGAAGTATTTTTTGTGTTGTAGGTCATTCGAAAAGCCATTTTGTAATCACAATGGGACTTATTGTGAAATTGATGGTCAGTTTATGTAAAGACCCAAAAAAAAATTCATTTGTTAAATATTCCTTACAAAATAATCATTTTTGTGATTTTCTAAAAATAAATATACTTATGATTAATGTTTATTTCAAAAGATGCAAAGAACCAAAAAAAATATATTAATTTTGGTAAATGTTATTTATAAAATAATCATCTTTGTGATATTTTTAAATTTTAAAAATCAACATATTAAAATCAATATGCTAGAATCTATTAAGAGTATTATTGTGATCAAGGTTCTAAAAAGCTCATCATCCAACTTAGTGAAACTACTAAAACCGGGAAAAATCTTGAAACTGTGACTAAACCGATTTATACTTCAGAAAAAACCAGAAATCCATCAACCTAAAACTCCAGGGACATACATAATGTCTGACGATCATCCACTCATCATACTTACCCCAAGTCCATAACCACGGACACCACTATACCATTAGAACAAACACTCAGGCCAATCCGACGAATTCTCACCAATTCCAAATCTAGAAATTACGTTTAAAAGACCTCAAATGCACACTTGACTTTTGACAAGTCCTCATTTATCCAATGCCCCCAAGAGCGCGACAATGGTCAATCCATAGGAAAATCTCGAGCGGCATCCACACTCCCATACGCTCAAGGGCACAACCTTCTAACAAATCATCCAAGATCCCTTCAACGAACTCCATTAGTAGCAAATTAACTCACTCGAAATCGTTGTCACAACAACGAATAAGGACCCGTTAAGAAAACACCATGAGGAATTGCTGATAAACAACTATGACTTTTCCAATAAGTCAAAAACCTACAGATACCCGACCCAACTTCTTAGTTATGGAGCCACTAGTGACAACACCATACTACTCAAATACCCAATTATGCCAAAGGGCTAACGAATCAATAAATGGGTCTCCTTTACACAACTGTCGGGTCCAACATATATAATTGGAATCCGTGATGGTTCATTATAGGTCGTGACACCATCCAACTATTGAAATGAGAAGCTCATGATTCAACATTGTTCTCGTCATCATCCAACCATGGGCATGAAGACTCACGACTAGCACCCAGTGGGCTTATAGGCATACGAACATCATCCCAATTGCCTGCAAGAACCCAATCAACATCCCTCCAAGTACTTGCAAAACACAACACGAGTCATATCACTCCCTAATATGCAAACTCTTTAATAGTCTAGACTGCTACAGACGCATCATCAGACAAAACATGCTCGCATACAACTAGGAAATAAGATAGAATGTTGAACTTTTGTCCTAAATCGAAAGCAATAAATAAAACAAGAACATTCCATAAAGACAGATTGATTGTTCTCAGGCTATCATAATCAACCCCTGCACCATACACGACAATATTTATTGGATTACCAACATTTTATACTCCCCAACAGATAACACAATGCTCTTCATGTCGATTATGTTCCTTCTTCATCATAACCCTTACCTAGGGGTGAAGTACAAGTGGATAAACGAAGTGAAGACCTTCAACCGCTAGTAGAAACATTCTCCTAAGAGGCAAAAAAAGACCTGATACCTTAAATGATACTGAACATATCTCACTAATGTGCGAGCAAACCATTAAAACTACCAAATTCAGATAAGAATTCCAATATTATCCAGAATGTTGCCAGAACCATGTTTGAATCGACTTTAATTACCAATACCGAAGATGTGACATCCCAAACTAACCTATATGTAGACCCGAGGTCAAACCAGGAAGATTAGCAATGGCGTTGCAACATTTGAACTTCACTATCCAAGATAATCGCTAAACTCAATCCTCCTAGAACTTACAATTTCTTAATCAAACCACCGAACACATCCTGAACCATAGATATACCATCGACAATACATTAATTAAGGATCAACTCACCAATTACACCTTCAACTATTACTTCCTGAAGCCTTTGGATAACCTTAATTGTTTATGATAAACAAAATAACCAACGATCACACATGGATCGAAAACTAAACCCAATGATCCCACACAAATTGAATAAAGCCCATGCAAAAATCTCTTACCGAACTCTGAAGCCGATCGACAAATCAATAATTACCCATCTCAACTAAAGATAACCAACTAATATTGGAAGCTAAACATGTTCTCTATATCCGATGCATAACTTGCATGGATCAAATGCTCCTCGATCAAGATTCATGGCGCTTCCAAAAAGAATTACCGACCACAACGATTTCCTTATCCGTCAACTTCCTACTATGAGGACAACACATGTATCCTTGAAGACATAAACCTAAAGACATCTTACTCTGCACCCACGATCTGACCAATCCTTAACTGTAACATTTATAAAATTTAACAAAAAATTTAAACTTTTTAAACAATTCCAAAAACCACCATTGTATACAAAATAGTTTTCAAACATATTTATTATCAGAGTTTTTCCCAAAATCATAAAACAAAGCATGAGGAGGTGCACGATCATGCCTTTACTTTTCCGCGATCATTCGAGGTACCTGAAACATAACCAAAAAATGTAAGCCCAAAGCTTAGTGAGTTCCTCCAAAATACCAACCCAATACAAAACCAGAATAATAATCATAAACAGCATGCATATAGAGCCTTTAGTCTGACTGGAACGCCCCACCGGCCTGCAATTTATCTGGTACGTTCACAGAACCTTCAGCATGGCTGGTATGCCACACCGGGCCTTCAGCCTATCTGGAACGTTCTCATGACCTTCGGCCTGACTGGTACGCCCCACTGGCCTTTATTCAGGACGCCCAGGGTCTGTCGGCCTTCAGCATAAAGTAGGACTGCCTCAACCTGTAACACCCTGTTCTGGATTATTTTGTGATCTAGGCCCCGTGGGCCTTAATCCGAGTATAAGAAGGTTTTGAGGCGTTCAAAGAGAAAGCTTATTCCCTTTTGGGATGTGGGTGAGGTAGGTTGTGTGATATAAGAGTCGATTTGTGCTTTAGAGCCTGAATGTATTGTGAAGGCGCTGGTTCAGGCTTTTCATGAATTTTGGATCTGAGTTCGAGTGGGATTCAGGAGGAATAAAGTTGATAGAAGTGTAGGGCTTCTCGTTAGCTTTCCGTGGATATAAGGATCGTCGGAAACGGACTTATAACGAAGAAGTTATGGCCTTCAGAAGTTTTATGGTTTCAAGCTTAGCCGAGTACGTTGGGCGCAATTTAGAGTACGTTGGGCGTACTCAGTACGCTGGGCATAATTTAAGAAAACGCTGGGTGTACTGACCATGGAGGGTCGTGAATGTTCTTCAGAGTACGTTGGGCGTACCATATGAACGCTGGGCGTACGCCAAACAGACCTGAACGCTATTTTAGGGTCTTGGACCCTATATAAGGTCCTTAACTCTTAACCTAACCCTAATACCTTCATCCTCCATCCCTCTAAACCCTAGAAATCGACCCTAAGCCTCCATTTGAGTGATTCTTAAGCATTTTGGTGATTTAGTGAGTTTTTGGTGCATATTGTGGAAGAAGGAGTTTCTTGAGGAAGCATTTCTTAGCTTGGAGCTTGTGGATCCAAGCCCTAATCATGTTGATCTAGCTCCAGAAAGCATAAAGTTTGAATCTTGGTGGTTTTCTCATATGGATCTAGTGGGGTGATGACTTGTTGTGTTTGGCTTTTTAAGAAGAAGGAGCTTTGAAAGAGAAGGGCTTGAGCACCTAGCTTTTGGATCTATGTTATTCTCTTGTTGGTGCACCCTCCAGAGGTATCAAGTTTTAAACTTGTTTATTATTGTGCTAGTTTGTGTTTTGGGTCCATTTTAGGGATTTTGGTCCCAAAGCTTGAAGCTTTATGAGTGGTTAAGCTCCACAGCCTAATATATGTCCATTTAAGTGTTTTTAGTGGAAAGGATTCATAAAAATGAGTCTCTGGATGTTGGAATCAAACCATGCATGAGATATGAGAATTTTTGAGTAGTAATGAGTGAGAGTTTTTGTGTTTGGGACTTGATCAGCCATGCAAAGGCTTAAAGTCATGAGCTTTATTGAGTATGAGCCCTTATGGAATCCATATCTAAGAGTATAGCTATGGTCTTAACTGATTAAGACCAAAAGTGTTGAAAAATTAAATCTGGGCATACGCTAAGCGTAAATCTAGTACGCCCCGGGTACTAGGTTGGTGTCCCCGATCAGGATTTGTGTGAGATGGAGTACGTTGATCGTACCAAGGGAGGTACGCCCCGCGTAACCCCACTGTGGACTTTTTGGGCTAAGTCTTATATTGGGCCTTAAGTGTTGGGCCTGGAGTTTGGGCTTGTTGTGCTTGAGATTTGGACCAGAGGAATATGTATATGTGCCTTGGGCCCTTGAGTTAGGCTTGCCTCTTGGACCTGATAGTTGGGCCTCGGTAGATTCCATTTATTATTGGGCCTTAATGGGCCTAATGGGTTTTGGGGTTATTTATGGACTAGTTAGTGGACTACCTTTAGACCTAGAGAATGAGGGTTGGGACTTAGATCCTAATTTGAGAACATTGTAGATATGGCTCAGAGGTAGAGGCTGGTGCGCAACGGCGACATTTGCAGGAGCCGTTTATCATTCGAGGTGAGTCTTCTCACTATACGTTACCTAGAGTGGTATTTATGTGTTGACCGGAGGGTCTTATGTGCTATGTACGAGATTATGTGCTATGTGATATATGTATGTTATATGATTGTACAGACCGAACTGAAGGGTCCAACGATACAGACCGGACCGGAGGGTCCAACGATACAGACCGGGTCGAAGGGCCCAACGAGCTATGACTAGATCAGAGGGTCCAACGAGCTACGGGACTGGAGGGTCCCGCTAAGACACATCAACCGGAGGGTCGTATTGTAGCCTCGAGTGGCGTATGTGTTGTATGCGGTATTTTGAGGAACTCACTAAGCTTCGTGCTTACCGTGTTATGTGTTATGTGTTTCAGGTTTTTCTCAAGATCGCGGGAAGGCACCGGCTTGATTGTACATACCAGTGAAAGAGTTATGTTTTGAGGATCCTGGATTTGTAATAAAACAAACATGGAGTTGCGTTTGTAAATTAAATAAATGAGGTTTTTATAAATGTGTCATGAGAATTATATGATTTTAAATGAAAATTTTGTTTTGAAAATTTACGTTGTTACACAACCCACCTGCTATCACACATCAACATATATCATATCAAACACTAGCTAGCATGTACATACAGTCATACATATCTAACAGATCACTACACATAGCATCATACGATAAACCAGGATACAATCCAAAGGGACGACTTTGGTGTCTTAGACCATGTTAGTACAGTGAGGAAAACTCACCTCACACAGCTAAATAAAACGAATAATCCCTAGCTGCTGGTCCTACAACTCCCAAGCTATAAATTGACAAGTAAAAACCAATTAATCATTTAGAATCCAAATTATAACCATGAATCCCTACTTGGGATAAAAAGACCATTTTACCCTTAACCTAGCTTGGTCCAAGACTAAAGCTCAATTACACAATCTAATGGGCCCAAAGTCCAATAATCCATCAAGGCCTAATTATGGCCCAGTTTCCAATTGGGCCTAATCCCTTCTTATGGGACATAGACCATTGCCCAATAATATTCTTGGCCCAAATATCCCAAGATCAGATGACCCAACGAAACCCTAACCATCCAAGCCTAAAACGTGGCCCAACCCTAAAGCCTTACATCGAAATGTCACCTGACTGAGTATGCGGGGCGTACTCAATGTGTACGCAAAGCATACTGGCTCGAAGGCTTATACGCTGATTAGCCATCCTCTAGATTTAGCTCTCAACCCATTAAGACATTTCTCCAAAGTGTAGATTTGACCTTCTTGAGCTGGATTATCACGTAAAGTTGGTAGCTTTACATCCATGCAAGGCTAAATGACTCTCTTAAGCTCAATAAGGGCTTAATACATGGCTTAATGCTTGCATGAGACCTTTAACTTTATAAAGATGGCACATTTATGCTTAAGGAGTCCATGGCAAACCTAGATCTAAAAGAATAAGTCCTTGGGATGCTCTAATTTCATCATCCATCCAAACCATGGCTAAAACCATGACAATTGAACCCAAGAAGAGATCTAAGCAACTTGTAATCAAGATAAGAACTTGATACCTCAAACTCCTTGCAAAATAGGTAGTGGTTATGGGTCCAAGACTCCCCCTCCAAACTTAGCAACTTCAAGATCTTCTAACTCCTTCAAAATGCAAAAAATCTGTAACAACGTAAATTTCCAAAACAAGTTTTTGCATTTTATAAAAACATAATTCATTTATTATTCATAAAAGCATCTTTGTTTGAAAACTCAATTCATAACATATATCAATCCCAAGATCTCATATCATAAAAATCCTGTGTGTGTACTGATTAAGCCGGCGCCTTCCTGCGATCGTCACTAGTACCTGAAACACATAACACAGAACACTGTAAGCACAAAGCTTAGTGAGTTCCCCAAAATACCGCATATAACACATATTAGCCACTCGAGGCTATAACTCTATGGGTCCGAGCACCCAAACTCTGTGAACCCTTAGGTTCTAACTCTGCAAGCATGCACAGCATAAATCACATAGAAGAATGCAGTGCAACACACAACATATATATATATATATATATATATATATATATATATATATATATATATATATATATATATATATATATATATAGCATACAAACACTGTATCACATAACTCTATTTACCTACTCAAGGTAAAGTATAGTAAGAAGACTCACCTCGGATATCTTAGTAAATCTCTAACTCGGTAACTCTGGTCTAGCCCCTGCCGAATCACGTGAAATAAATACTCTAATTAATACAACTCTTAGGGCTAGGCTAATCTCTTCCTCTCAATACATCCTCTAGGAAGGGTAAAAGACTATCCTACCCTTTTGATGACTCTAAAGCCCAAACATTGACTAATCCTTAAAAGTCATCGAAGTCAACGGTCAACCTTAACCAAACTCGCCGAGTGTGCAACTGTGACTCGGCGAGTCCACACATGCTCTTCACTCTCCTAGTCCTCATTCGACTCACTGAGTCAACCTCAACTCTGCAAATCAGCACTGATCACAATCTATGAAATGTCTCGACCTAACTCACCGAGTCCGGCTCCTGACTCGGCGAGTACCATCGTGCACTCTGCCCTCTAGATTCCCTCTAACTCACCGAGTTGCTTCCCCAACTCAGTGAGTCACCAACTGTGTGATTATCGGGAAAACCCTCGTCCTACTCGTCGAGTCGGCTAAAGGACTCGACGAGTTCATGCCATGCTCAAGCTGAACTGACCTCTTGAGGTCAGATCCGCTCCTCTAAACCATAGATCCAGCTTCCCAAAGCATTATAATCACATAAATCTAACATCTTGGTGCACATGCAAAGGCTCAAATGCCTTATTTGAATATATGGCCTCTAAAATGACATCCTAAGTTCATAACCTCCATTAATACCCATAAAGCTCAAGGGAAAAGGGTCTCTGGACCTCTTTGGGTCCAGATCTACAGCACCAACACGAGAAGGGACCAATTACTCCATATAACCATCCTCTAATGGGGATAAAAATCCCTAACTCTAAGAATCACATCATAAACTGAAGGAGGGTTCGAATGAATACCTCAAAATGAAGTCTCTGAGCCCTGGAATCACTAGATTAGCACCCTCTTCAACCTCCTCTTGTCTTGGTCCTCTTCTATTTGCAAAAACACCAACAAAGATCAAGAAATAGCTTCTTTCCTCTCACAAACGCTCTAGCTCACTTAGGGTTTCTCTCTGGGGTCTGGTAGCCGCAAATGATGGCCATAAGGCCCTTTAAATAGCCCCCCCAAACCCAAGGAATTAGGGTTTCATTAAACAGCGTGGACTCGCCGAGTCCTTAGGGCGACTCGCTGAGTCCATCCATCCACCCGGATAATGATTCGCGTCTCTACTCGGCGAGTCTACGCATCATCTCGCCGAGTTCTTCCACAAAACTATAAATTAAATCGAATAAATATAATACCTGAAATTCCGGATGTTACAAAATCACCACCAAACTCTCTTCAAAGACTCAAATGATTAACAATGGAGGCTATAAATCGATTTAGGGTTTTGGAGGCTTTTGAGGCTGGTAATGAGGTCATCCCTAAGGAATAAGGTGGCTTATATAGGGTGCATGACCCTTAATTAGGGTTTCATTAAAGTCCACGTACGCCCAATGTACGTGACCTGGGTCCCAATTCGTCATCGGCTAAGTACGCTAAGCATACTAAGTGGTACACCCCGTGTATTGACTTCTCAGCGAGTACGCTAAGTGTACCAAGTGGTACGCCCCGCGTACTAATCCGAGGGCTAAAATGAAACTTTGCATAAATAAAGGGGGAAAGTAAACATACCAAGATCGGGGTGTTACACTAACTTCTTTGCGACCATGGAGGACTCCGATAGATCTTTGAGAAACGTACAAGAAACTTCTTAACCTCGAGTAGTTCAATTGTAGTTTACATTCCTTCTCTCCTGCAATAATAACCCTGAGACAAGAACCTGGCACACTTGAATTGTAAATTATTCTGAATCATAGTACTGAAACTACACAATCAAACTGGCCAATGACACTCCAAGCAGAATAGCCAGTTCTCCCCTACTTAGGGTTCAAATCAACATCGTCTGATGTCTACAACACCAAAGCCTCCTACCGGCTCAACCAGATACCTACCAACCTTGACTCTCAAAATGTATAACACAACATAAGATGATCCTTTGAATAATAATCAATGAATCATAAGGAAACTCAAAATCTCAAATGGAGACCTCAGAAACATTTGCCAGCATCTTCACCCTATTCTTCGTGAAATCGACCAGGATGTCATTTCAATTAACAAGGCACCTTACGAATTGAACTTCATGCAAACATAACTTGTATTTGAAGAATTTATCAAAAACCTCATCCTCCTTAAAAGTTTCAATAATCCCTTACAGATACTCAAGTAATATCTCTAACAAACTCACCAAATCAATAGAACTCTCATTTCCGAATATGGAACATCTCGATGCCTCCTCATATAATCCCGATCTTCTCAAAATTACGTCAAATATCTGACTTATGCCATCTTCTTCACCTAAGATACCGAACCAAAAGAATAGTCATGTCTCAAACATTCCTTTGTTTCAGGACGAAAACGATTCACCATAAACCAAACATTACCCCTTGCGGCAGAAACTGATGCGGAGAACACCCTCCCTTTCTTCTATGTATTGACTGAAACACATTTGATCCCTTCTCCCTCAAACACAGAAGGTTGAAAGAACATAACTTCGTCGTAGAAAATGATATCTCAGGACGTCGTTCGACTACCCATTTACAAGCTACAATCATCCACTTCATCAACATAAACACTTCATACTTAAGTTATGTTACTCAAATTGGCACTACTTTCAACAATGTCTTCAACACCTTAGGATCAACTAACTTGTATGGGTCTGCATCATTTAGGCCCAAACTATCATGGCCACTTATGCCCGCTCTAGCACCAAATTCGTCCTCATCCAGAGTAGCCTTAACTAAAAGTCCTACAACACAAGAACGTACTACATCTAACCATAGTGTTATACCATATTATCTACCAACAACCAATTCCCTAGTAGCCTTGTAACTTTTCTTAATCCTCGTACAGATCATGGGCTTCCAGTAGTACGAGCCCATACTACCTCCCATACTTATCTGTATTTGTTTCAGGAATCATTTCAAAGAGCAAGGTCACTACACTCAACCACAACTAGGTGCACTACACACACCTTTTTGTTTCGCTGGAAAGAAGATTCTATCAATATCAACCAACTCTCACACGAATACTAACCACATGCGTCTAGAATTAGACAGCTCTCTACCTGAAAGATCCAACAATACAATGGTTGGACTCAAACAAGAGTTTCACAATAGGTGAAACCAAGAAATCTGGAATCACTATACAGCCCTGTTTTGTTGATGATTTCGGGACGTAATCATCCTAAGGAGGAGATAATTGTAACGCTCGTAGATCTGGGCTAGTCAATTTAGAGACAATAAGTGTCGAAAACGAATTTTGATAGAAGTTTATTTAGAATGAATAATCTTAATAAAAGTTGTAGCGTATGTCACAAGGGTTCCATACATATAAAGAACGCCGAAATTCGAGTTATAACGAAAAAGTTATGGCCCGTTGAAGTTTCGTGATGGAACCGGCACGACACTACGCGGCGTAAATAGTGAATTTATGATAGAGTGGTTTTAGCCTTAGAAATCTAAACAAAAGTCATAGTATACATTAAACCGAAAGCGTGCATAAAAATAACGGCCAAATCTAACTTCGTATGAGGAAGTTATGATTTTTCTAAGATTTGGCCTAGTAGTGCACAGCCCAAAACTCGAATTTTAGATCAGGCGGTTTTTGGCCAATGTGACCTAAATGAGAATTGAAGATCTCATTAATAGGAACTCAATGATAAAAAGACATACGAAAACGGAGTATGTATGTAAAAGTTATGAATTTTACGAGGTCATTTAACAATGTAATCTCCTTATACTGTTAAATTTAAAATTAGTCGAGAATGAACTGGCGGAGTCAAAAGGAAAGTTGTAGATCTTATTTTTACCTACTCGTGGATATAAAGAACATCGAAAACGGATCTCGTATGCAAAAGTTATGAATTTTTGAAATTTGGTCGTTTTACCCCCTATGCCCGATACCACGTGTCAGCACCAGATTTGCCTTAGAGCTTAAGCAAGCTCATGATGTGAGCATCAAAAACTCACGATGTGAGTGATCCCAATCTAGCCTATAAATAGAGGTGTCAGGTGAAGCATTCTCCTCACACCTCCTACCTATTCTTTCTCTTTCTAGAATCTCTCTCTAACCCCCCTTCCCCAAAGCCTAGGGTAACTCCCTAGCATGAGGAGGAAGCCCCGGAGCGCCCGACATATCCAAAAAGAAGAGCCTTCAGCTCAGAAACTCTGCTTCGGTGAAGCCCAATTTTGAGAAAAGTCCACTGTAAGTGAGCTACGTCTACCCTACCTTCAGTACACCTTATATTTCAATATAGTAATGTTATTAGGACCTTATAATAAATAATTGACCTATTATTATGAGTTATATAATTGTCGTTATAATATCTTTTTAACCACTCACGGTACGGGGAATCTGGTTTGAAGGGGCGCTTGGATTGTTGGATTTCAGAAGTATTATATACCAAAATGGTCCTACCCTCCGGTGTTTCATGTTTGGCCCCTGTCTGTATATAGTGGGAAAAGAGTATTGTTTTCTGCTTATATAATAATAATATCAAGACTATTAATTAGTCTCGGTGAACGTTAGACTAAACTCTACTGGTAATGATACTAGGTTTTGTCGAAAGAAATTGTTTTAAGTAACTGAAGCGTTGTCCGAGTACAGAGTCACTACCTTATTATGTGAGTGCATAGTTACTTTCATCTTACACATAGATATAAAGTATTTTATGTAAATTGCATGTTATGGATTTAGTACCCAATGAATGAACTTTAGCAGCTGATAGCTTGATTATTTGTATATATTTTGGCAATCGTTTTCTTTTACTTTTAGAATTTTTAATATTCTTTTTTACATTAAATCGTTATATTTATTGTTTTGAATATTTTTACTCGTTTAAGAAAATTTTGTGTAGCTTTGTTCGAGCAAAATGGTATTTTGGAGCATTGTTAAAGCCACATCGAATTCCTTGCAACCACAATTGAAGTCTCGTAGCAAAATCCGGAAGCGAAAAGAAAAACAAAGCGATATAAATTAATTTTTCAGATTTTCACAGTTTTGCATGGCTTTCTTCAAGAGATCAGACAGAGAGGCAAACATTGTCCAATTGAGCTGAAAATTTACAGACGTCTTCCCAACTCGTTGGTGTTCAATATCACCAAAGAGAAATGGATTTGGACAAGTTTTGGTCGGACTTTTGGCCTTGTGAACATCAGGGCAGAAAGTTGCCAACATCAAATTTTGGCAGCCCAATAGAGAATATTTATTAGCCCAAATATGAGTTTCGAGGAGCCCATTCTGATTTATTAACAGCAGCCCATGTTTCAATCTAATTGGCAATCTAATTGAGCCCACTTTGGCTTATTGTGTAGCTGGAAAGTGCAGCAAATGAAGGGCATAAAAAAGAAGCAGTAGAAGCATCACATTTTCATTTTTACACCGGCAGTGGGGAGATGCGGCCGAAGAGGGAGAGTCATTCTCTCTTTTGTGTTATTTCCTTAGTTTTTTTTCTATATTTTTGGAACATTGCGTTTATGATATACTATCATAATTTGCTAATGAGTCATTTATCTTTGTAATTAGATTAGGTTAATTTTTGTATTAATATTTGGATTATGGATGGAGTTTTTGGAGCATCAAGAAATGACGATTTCAAGAAGCTTTGTCATCTTTGTTTCGTAATCGGTATTGGTATGATTTATTTCATTTTTATTGTCATTATTATTATGTGTAGTTAGTTTATAGTTGGAATTAGTGCTTTACGAACACGCATTGGTAGCTATGGACTTAGTGCCTAACTTATAAATCCTGGAAGCAAAGGACTTCGGAATGAACGAATGCTGGATAGATGACTCTTAGGGTAGACCCTTAAGAGTAAGGATGATAATGAGGATGGGTAATTGGGTTGATTGTTTGATGTTTAAACATAATAATTGTATTATTGTGGGTTGAAAATCTTATGTACTCACCAGGTTTTCCAACCTAACCCACTCAAGCTTATTTGTATCACAAGTGTCGATATGAAGTTACATTACACTGAGAGATTAAAGAGATGTAGATCACTAGTGTAAATGAATGTAAGTTATGTTTATGCTTATGTTTCTATATTGACGATTACATCCTAAAGGTTTTAAAATGAATAAAAATACATTTCTTCGAAAATGCTTTGATAACGTATTTATCATGTTTTTCTGGGAACAAATTCTGCAACATTTTTATTAAAAGAAGTACTCTAATTTTTATAAAGCATAAACAAAAATCGGTCTTTTCTGGCCGAGAAAATAGGGATGTCACAGTTGGTATCAGAGCATTAGTTTAAGCAAACTAGGAATAAGGATTTATTTCTAGACTTAAACTTAGAATGCTAAGCAATGATGGTGAGGAGTGTCTAATAAATTTAGGTACTACACCTGAATAAACACAAGCACTAGCTTATTTAAGGAAAATGCCTAACATACTTTTATGTGCTAAATGATTTATGATATGCATTATATGATCGGGTCTATGGTCTATTGCCGACCGGATCTGGAAACTTTATGTGTTCAGATTTCTAAACGTTTAATTACGATATTAGAACTGACATGTAACTTTTTGGAGTAATAGGGAGATTTACAAGTCGATCGTAAATAAAAATCTTTCCAATCTGAATTCTTTTCATTTCACACCAAATGTCTAATTTGGTGTATAAGATCGAGATGGAAAGAACCCGAAGTGGATTCAGGAATGCGAACGGAAACAAGAATCAACCCCCAATGATTGAGCAAATACCTGTTGTGGTAGCTGCTTCTGAGCCAATCACAATGGTCGGAGTACAAGAGATGATCCAAATGATGTTGGATCGTCAAATGGAGGAAACAAGGTGTTTAATTCAACAAATTCAAGAGGAACTTACGATGCCTATTCAACAACCCAAGCTGAAGGATGGGCAGTCACAAGGAGGGAACTATAATGGGACCGTTGGTCAAGCTAATCCACCGATAGTTAGATGAAACAATCAGGATAGAGGAAATGATGGACGTGGATGCAAGTATAAGGATTTCATGGCATCCAAACAACCGTGTCTATCCGGAAGCCCGACACCAGTGGAAGTTATAGACTGGATCTCCGAGATGGGGACAATGTTTGAGAGTTGCGAGTGTAGCAACAGATAGAAGTCCGCTCTCGCGGTTCCTCTCTTAAACTTTAGCGTGTTGAGCTGGTGGAAGCTACTAGCTAATATGATGCCCAAGGGAGAAGCTAGTAAGATGTCTTGGGAGTATTTTCTGGTGCAGTTGAAGATGTAATACTGCTCTGAGCAGGATCTTATGGAGATCAACAATGAGTTCCAAAATCTGAAGAAGGGAAGGATGAGTGTCACTGAGTATGTTGCACGTTTTACGGAGAAGATGAAACTTGTTCCTTAACTATTTCTAACTGAGCTCTCCAAAGTCAACAAGTTTACCCATGGATTACCAACGGACTTTGTTCCTATGGTTAAGCAAACAACCACTTTGAAAGCCGCCATCTGGGCAACCAGGAATGTTGAGACCCATATTAGGGAAAAGGGTCTGGAGAGAGCTGAAGTTGGTGAGAAAAGAAAGTATGAAGGATCTTCAAAGTCCAACAAGGAAATAAAATTCTCAAGGTCTGAAGAAGGAGGAGCAGGTGAAGCTAAGTGTTGTGAGAAGTGTAAAAAGAAACACTTTGAAAAGTATAGCGAGGAGGTGACTTGTACAAATGTGGAAAGTTAGGGCATTACGCCAGCAAGTGCGCATCCAACAAGAGGGTGTGCTATAGATGTAACAAATAAGGGCATATTTCTAAAGATTGCCCGAAGAAAAATGAGGTAGCAAGGCTAGATACACCACCAAGGCCAAGGACATTCCAAATGATCCTTGATGAAGCAAAAAATAACACGAGGAATCGAGGATAAGGACTTCATATCCGAAGATCGAATTATGAAGTAGCTAAGGGGATAGGATCTTATGATGTAGCTTATTAGAGGCATAGTCTGACATACCCATTTTCACGGCCAGAAAAGACCGATTTTATTTATCCTTTATAAAAATCAGAGTACTTCTTTTAATAAAAATATTGTGGAATTAGTTCCAAGAAAAACATGATAAATACGTTATCAAAGCATTTCCTAATAAATGTATTTTTATTGATTTTAAAACATTTGGGATGTCATCGTCAATACAAAAACATAAGCATAAACAGAACTTACATTCATTTACACTAGTGATCTACATCTCTTTTAAATCTCTCACTGTAAAGTAGCTTCGTATCGACACCTGTGATACAAATAAGCTTGAGTGGGTTAGGTTGGCAAACCTGGTGAGTACATAGGGTTTTCAACCCACAATAATATAATTATTATATTTAATAATAAAACAATTAACGAAATTACTCATCCCCATTAGCTTCTTTATTCTTAAGGATCTACCTTAAGAATCAACTATTCCTCATTCATTCATTCCTAAGGATCATCCTAAGGAATCGACACGAAGTCCATCGTTGCCATGGTTTACTCAATAGGCACTAAGTCTCATAGTCACCATGGTTATTCTCTTTTATCGACAGTATCGATTTCGAGACTCCTCTCACAACACGTCAAGGGGTTTAGACACTACGTTGCATAGTCGCCAGGGCCAATCTCGTCTATCCACAGTATCGTTTCTGAGAATCCTCTCACAGCACATGTCAATGGGTTTTTAGAGTACAGCTAGTGAGCACACAGTTCAAACACCTACATGTTGCGAGCCTGCTAGTGTCTACTGGACTGTCTAGAATAGTCCGTGGTTGTCATCCATACTCTACTAAATGATGGGGCCAACACTTGGGTAAAAAGACTTCTCTCATGGTTTACCTCTCACCCTTATCTCATGGTCTATCTCACCTCTCATCTCATCATCTAACTCATATTCCATCTACTCATGTTTTACCCAATATATTTTGTAGATATTATATATATATATATATATATATATATATATATATATATATATATATATATATATATATATATATATATATATATATATATATATATAGTTTAACATATTTGAAACATGTATAAAATCGTTCATCCAGCATAGATAGCAAGTATACAGATATTATGCACACATAGCATGTAGTTTATATAAAATACTTCATATTTGTGTGTAAGATTAAAGTAACTATGCACTCACCTATAAAGGTGGTGGCTCAACACTCAGACAACACTTCGTTACTCTTAAAACAATTTCCTTTGACAAAACCTTCTATCATTACCACTAGGGTTTATTCTAATGTTCAATGAGACTAATTAATAGTCTAACTATTATTACTATTACATAAGCGTTAACACAATACTCTTCACCCACTATGTACAGACAGGGGCCAGACATGGAACACCGGAGGGCAGGATCATTTTGGCATATAGCACTTCTGAAATCCAACAACCCAAGAGGCCCTCCAAATAAGATTCCCCGTACTGCGAGTGGTTAAAAATATATTATAATGACACTTATATAACCCATAATAATAGCCCAAATACTTATTATAAGGTTCTAATAACATTACTATATTGAAACATAAGTTATACTAAACATAGGGTAGGTGCAACTCATTTACAACGAGTTTTTCTCAAAATCGGTCTTCGTTGGAGCAGTGTTCCCGAGCCGAAAGGCTCTTCTTCTCGGAGCCATCGAGTACTCCAGGGATTCCGCCTCGTGCTAGGGAGGTTCCCTAGGCTTTTTTTTTTTTTTGGGGGGGGGGGGGGGGGGGGGCTAGAGAGTTCTAAACAGAAAGGGAAGTGAGGGGAGGTGTGAGGAAGAGTGGAGGCCTCGCCTCTTATTTATAGGGGGTGGAGGGTCACTCACGTTGTGAGTTTTATGATTCTCACGTCATGAGCCAGCTGGAAACACCCAGGCACAACCTAGTGCTGACACGTGGCATCACATAGGGTGTAAATCAACCGATTTTCAAAAATTCATAACTTTCACATACGAGCTCCATTTTCAATGTTCTTTATATCTATGCGTAGGTAAAAATATGATCTACAAATTTCCTCTTGACTCTGTCGGCTAATTCTCGACCGTTCTTAAATTTAACAGTACGAGGAGATTATAATGTTAAATGTCCGTGTAAAATTCATAACTTCTACATACGGACTCCGTTTTTCATCTGTCTTTTTACCGTTGAGTTCTTATTAATGATATCTTCAATTTTCATCTAGGTCGTGTTGGCTAAAAACTGTTTGATCTAAAATTCGAGTTTTGGGTCGTGCACTGTTAAGCCAAATCTTAGAAAAATCATAACTTTCTCATACGAAGTCAGATTTGGGCGTTCTTTTTATGTACGCTCTTGGTTTAATGTATACTACAACTTTGGTTTAGATTACTAAGGCTAAAAATTCCTCTATCATAAATTCACTATTTTACGTTTCCCAGTGTCGTGTCGGTTTTGCCGCGAAACTTTGACGGGTCATAACTTCTTCATTACAACTCAGATTTCGGCGTTATATATATATATATATATATATATATATATATATATATATATATATATATATATATATATATATATATATATATATATATATATATATATATACGGAATCCTTGTAACATATGCTACAACTTTTATTAAGACTATTCCTTCTGAATAATCTTCCATCAAAAACTAATTTTTGATGTTCATTGTCTCTAAATTGACTAGCCCGGATCTACAAGCGTTACACATAGTCTAGAGTGAAGTTGAACACCTATGTAATCGTTTCGAGGAATAGTATAAAACTTTAATTTTGCTTTCTGATGTGTTAAGCTTTTATGTGATTTTTTTGTATGGTGACTTGGAAAACTTCGTGACAATACTTGGGATGAGTATGAGTAGGTGTGAATGGTAGTAGAGGCCTATACTACTGGAAGCACATGACTCACATTTGGATCAGGGAAAGTCACAAGGTTACCAAGAAGCTAGTAATTGATTACGTTTTATTCGAGTATGTCATTACCATCGTTTCGGTAATGAATAAGAAGATGATTGTTATTCCGATCCTATTGGTCATATCAAATTGAGTCCGACTACGATGAGTATGTTACGTGGTTCAGAGAACTAAGTTTGATGTCAAATATGACTTAAACCAGAAGATTAAAATCAAAGCGATCAATAGAAGTGTTGCACTCGTTGTTAAAGAAGTTGGTAGCTAGAAATGCTACATGTTAAAATGTGATTATATCACATTAGAATATGAAGGAAAATATATTGCATTCCGAAATTTGACTCTAAGAGATCTGAGTCTAAGCGTTGCAACGTACGATGAAAGGTCATTAGAACATAACCCATCGGTCTATTGTGGAAATCAAACAACTTATCTTAAGTTTGTTAAGAAGAAGGATTCTCCAGTAAGGATCGACATTGTGACTTGAAGGTCATAATTTGGATTCTAACATAAGATAGAGAGCGGGTACAAGATCAAGCACCGCCTGCAGTTAAGAAGTCCAAGAGTTAGATACACGTTCAAGAAAACATAGAAGTTACGGTTATTACCTAGGATGAAGAGAGAATGTATGGAATCATTATACAACCCTGTTTTGTTGATGATTTCGGGACACAATCATCCAAAGGGGGAGATAATTGTAACGCCCGTAGATCCGTGCTAGTCAATTTGGAGACAAGAAGTGTCGAAAATGACTTTTTTATAGAAGATTATCTAGAATGAATGATCTTAATAAAAATTGTAGCACATATCACAAGGGTCCCGTACATATAAAGAACGCCGAAATCTGAGTTATAACGAAAAAGTTATGACCCGTCGAAGTTTCGCGATGGAACCAACACGACACTACGTGACGTAAATAGTGATTTTATGATAGAGTGATTTTTAGCCTTAGCAATCTAAAAAAATCGTAGGATACGTTATACCGAGAGTGTGCATAAAGAGAACGCCCAAATTTGATTCTGTATGAGGAAGTTATGATTTTTCTAAGATTTGGCCTAGCAGTGCACAGCCCGACACTCGAATTTTAGATCAAGCAGTTTTGGCCAACGCGACCTAAATTAGAATTGAAGATCTCAGTAATAGGAACTCAACAATAAAAAGATAGAGGAAAACGGAGTCCGTATGTAGAAGTTATGAATTTTACACGGTCATTTAACAGTGTAATCTCCTCATACTTTTAAATTTAAAATCGGTCAAGAATGAGCTGACGAAGTCAAAAGGAAAGTTGTAGATCTTATTTTTACCAACGCCTGTATATAAAGAACGTCGAAAACAGAGCTCGTATGAGAAAGTTATGAATTTTTGAAAATTGGCTATTTTACCCTCTATGTCCGATGCCACATGTCAGCACTAGGCTTTGCCTTGGAGCTTAAGCAAGCTCATGATGTGAGTGACCCTAATCCAGCCTATAAATAGAGGTGTCAAGTGAATCATTCTACTCATACCTCCAAACTATTCTTTCTCTCTCTATAATCTCTCTCTAACCTCCCCCAAGCCTAGGGTAACTCCCTAGCACGAGGCAGAAGCCGCGGAGAGCGTCGAATCTGAATAGAAGAGCCTTCGGCTCAGAAACGCTGCTTTGGTGGAGCCCGATTTTGAGAAAAACCCGCTATAAGTGAGCTACATCTACCCTACCTTCAATATAGCTTATATTTCAATATAGTAATGTTATTAGGACCTTATAATAAATATTTGAGTTATTACTATGAGTTATATAAGTGTCGTTATAATATCTTTTTAACCACTCGCGGTATGAGGAATATGGTTTGAATGGGCGCTTGGGTTGTTGGATTTCAGAAGTGCTATATACCAAAATCGTCCTACCCTCTGGTGTTTCATGTTTGGCCCTTGTCTGTATATAGTGGGTGAAGAGTATCGTTTACCGCTTATATAATCATAATAGCAAGACTATTAATGAGTCTCGGTGAATGATAGACTAAACTCTTGTGGTAATGATACTAGGTTTTGTCGAAGGAAATTGTTTTAAGCAACTAAAGCATTGTCCGAGTATAGAGTCACCACCTTATCAGGTGACTGCATAGTTACTTTCATCTTACACATAGATATAAAGTATTTTATGTAAATTGTGTGTTATAGATTTAGTACCCGATGAATGAACTTTAGCAGTTATAGAATTAGTGCTTTACAAACAAGCATTGACAGCTGTGGACTTAGTGCCTGACTTATAAACCCTAGAAGCAAAAGACTTCGGAATGTACGAATGCAGGATAGATGACTCTTAGGGTAGACCCTTAAGACTAAGGAAGATAATGGGGATGGATAATTAGGTTGATTGTTTGATGTTTAAACATAATAATTATATTATTGTGGGTTGATGTCACACCCCAAAACCGAAACGGCGGAAACGTTCGGGGGTGGAGGACATCATGTACAGTATCACAAAACAGAATAATAGTAAGCAAGTAAACAACATCATTCATTGCATTAATAATGTATTTTAATACAAGTGTGTTCTGTATAGTTTATAAGACACCGAAAATGTAAATCAAAATATAAGATGAGTCTTGAATGCGCTCCATCTTCTCAAAAGATGGTATCGGTACCTGTCTACTAATGATCTGAGAATACAAGTTATTTTGAAAGATTTTATCAGCTTTAAAGCTGGTGAGTTCATAAGTATTTTAGTGTCATTGTTTGTATCAAAATGTTTGTAACAGTGTTTGAAGTATGAGTTTGTAAATGTTGTAGTAAAAGTATTTGAATGTTTGTAAATGTTTGTAACTCCTAGAAAATCCTATATTTTCTAATAAAGGTAGCCTTCTACCAAGGAACAACTGTTTTGTATGTTTGTTTCTTGTAAAAGTGTATAATTTTCCCAAGTGTAACTATCATTATAAAAATACAGTTTATACATTATCGTTTATGTGAAATGATCACAAAGTGAATGCAAAGGGGAAATTAATGTAGTACTGTAGTGTTGTATTATAGTAACTACTGATGTACTAATTACCTTAAAATGGATTTATATCAAGGTATAATTGTTGGATTAGTGTCTAAGTCCATAACTATTTTGGTATGTACTTGACCCGATGGTGCATGGTCCTTTTGGGTTGCCTTCACCAAAGCAACTTGATAGGATGGATTATGGAGAGTAAGGATTAAATATGATTTATTAATATATTATGGGAATAATATATTAAAGGAGAAATCATATTGTTTAATTAATATTAGTCAATAATTAATTGGTAATTAGTTTTGTGACTAAAAGAGATTAATTAAACTTAAGGGACTGGAATTGTAATTATAGGATAGTTGCAATTTGGGCCATGGATTGCCTTGGATTAAGAGATGGACGAATTCTAATGGGAAACCCATAAGGAAATCGTCCATGGGCTTAATTAAAGGAGTCTATGGGTTGCTTAGGGCTTAAGCATCCAAATTAGGGTTTCCTTGTTAGATAACCCTAATAGCCCAACTATATAAAGACCCCTTAAGGCTCAAAAACGTGGCTAAGCTTATTGTAAGGGTTTACACACGTTTTTAGCAGCCTCCAACCTCTCTCCTCTTCATCCTCTTGCTTATGGTGTTTGTGAACCATTAGAGGAGTGACACTTGTGACTCTAAGCCTTCCAAAGTCAATGCAAGGAGATTTGTGATTGTTATTGCTACATAACAATCAAGGTAACATTATAAACTCATTCTTATGTTAATATGATTACTTTCATGCTAGAATTAGGGTTTATAGTCTTGGATTAAAAGCATGTACAATAGAGAAACCTAGATCCAAGCATTAGGGTTTGTATGAGCACATAGGATGTCTTATGACCAAAACCCATCAGTGGTATCAGAGCCTAGCTTGGTTTCAATTGTATTGATGCATTGTATAACTGGAAAATCGTTTTTTTGGGCTTTATGGCTGAGGAACTCGGCGAGTACCACAGTGTACTCGGCGAGTACAGTGTGGTACTCGGCGAGTTCGAGCGTCAGATAATGCTTATCTCGGGATTTCTTGCTGTTTTTGCATATTGATAGTTACCTTATCATGTTAGATCAATATAAATCCGATTTTATGATATATATGACTATATTCTTGATCTAATTAAAGATAATTATCAATTAACAAGATAATTGTTTCCTTATAAGATAATTGATTAATTATTTTGAGTAAATTGATAAATTGTTTTGCAAGAAATCATTAAACAAATCAAATATGGATAATTATGTAACTAAATGTTAGTTTAGATTATTTGTTATTTGATCCTTGTTGTTATGAAAAGTTTCATATTTTCCCCTTTAGGTTTTATAGTTTAAATTTGAACCCAAAAGTTTTGAAGTTTTGAAATTTAAATAGTTAAAACCCTAATGTTTTGAAAAAGGTTTCAAAACTTGCCCTCAAGTTTTGGAATTTAAAAGTTGATTAAAAGTTTAATTAGAAATGTTAAATTCTAAAACCCTAGTAATGTATTGAAAAGTTCAAATCACACCCTTATGGTTTTATTAATTAATTAAGGAGTATAGTTAAAAGAGGTTTAATAAATCCATAAAAGTTTTGGTTAACCATTTAATTGAATTAAAAGTGTTATTGTTAAAGTTAACCACATAGTATTTTAAAAGTATAAAATGCACCCTATACTATATATAATATTAAAAGTCTAACATTATATATATATGAGTAAAAGTCATTCTTGTCGTTAGTAGGCCTCATTCACGAAGCTAGTCTATAAGGGGTGTTTAAGGAAATTGCCTATAAAATGGCGATTGAATGGGTATCCACTCTTACCCACCGCACTCTTGAGTAGTGGAGGGTCGTTAGCCGAACGGGTAGGATAGGACGAAACCTTCTATTATAAGTATAATGAAGTACAAAAGTAACTAAATGTTTTTCAAATTCCCAATCTTAGTTACTTAGGCAAAAGTGAATTGATGCAATTCCATGAAATTACACTTTGTGCCCTTGCGAAGACGTTAGTGGAGCGTGTGTGGTTTACCGGCACACTAAATGGTTCTAAGCAAAGGTAGCAAAGGGTGACTCAATGTTTGTCATAGTTCGATGGAGCGTGTGTGGTTTACCGGCACATCGAATAGGTGACTGTAACATGTGAGGGCACCATGTAGTTTGCATGGTTATTCACACCCGCTTTGTGATCCTCGGCATCCCAGTCACAAACTAGAGGGGCATATCGAGATTTAAACATGCCATTGAAATGTTCAATGAATCTCAAAGGATCTAGGAGTTTTCATAAATTTAAAACTTAAATTTCTTTTTTGTCTTTCATGGTGGAAATTAGTGAATCGTCATTCACTTACCTTCAAATGTTCTGCAATTTGGGTTACGGCATCCCTCTCTCGAGTTGTAGGATATTGTGTTGGGTCCTAGCCTTGGAATTTCATTTGGGTGATTTACCAAGGACTCAATCAATCAACTAACTTGAATTCGTTTTTTCTCCCGATGTCAAAGTTCGACAACTATGGTCTTCTCAAATCCCGTGGAACAAGTATTCCACATGAAGATGGTATTTCACGATTCGATCGAGGAACAAGAAATCATGCTTCACTTCCTCCTCCTCCTTCAATTATTCTCCCTAACCCACAAGATTGTAAAATTGAAAGGTTCAATATCACTCAAGCCCTTTTGGCAAGTAAACATAAAGCAGGAAAGTCGGTGTGTGCACACGTCTTAGGGATGAAGTCACACTGTTGGGATCTGTTGTCTGTGAGGAAATGGCTGTTGATTGGGTTCTTCAGTCACTTCCTAACTCGTATAGTGAGTTCGTAAGAGAGTACTATATGATGAGCTACGACGTGACCCTTATAGATCTCACCTATATGCTTATTGCTGCTAAATCAGCAATGGTTTGGCGTAATAGAAAAGCAAAGTTGATTGGTGAATCTGCCTTCAAGACCTCTATGGATATACACAATGGCAATGAAATACATGCAATGATCGAAAAGTTTGATCATAAGAGAAAGGCGATGTCTGAAGTAGTTCCATGTGTTGTTCCAAAGGAGTCAATTTGCTTTTATTGCCAAGAGAAGGGGCATTGGAGATGAAGTTGCCCTATTTACCTAAGAGATCTAAGAGATGGGAGAGTCAAAAGTATGACTACGCTTTAGGTAAGAATCCACTATCTAACTCCATTAAGTTCCTATTCATTGATTCTTAATACATGATGTGATAAGATTGCATTTGAATGTTTTGAAGGATCGGTGAAAAGAAAGGAAGCTTGATAAGAGAGCAAGATGAATCTAATCACAAGAGATGGATCTTGATCGCATGGACTTGAAGATTGGATTTTGAGCTTAGATAGTTATGATAGAGTTGTTAGAAATTTTCTTTTTACATAGTTTTCAATAGATTTTGCATTGTAAGGACAAATGTTTTTCCGCTGCTTTTATAAATAAAATAAATTTTGACTCACTTATTTATTTGTTTACTTCCTTGCAATGAAATCGTTATGTGAAAATTGATGTTTGCATATTTGTACAACGAATGGATATGATTCTTAGTTATGTTATTTATGGAAATGTCGAGAATATACCAAATAGGGAGAGTTTCTCATCGCCCAAGTTTCAATTGGACAGAAACTTGGAATCACGCAACTTGGTTGCATGATGAATGAGAAATTTCATATTTGGAAATTAGACAAATTCATTGACTAAGTGTCAAGTGAAGGACTAGGAGATCGAGTACACAAAGTTGTGTGTTGATCAAGTTCACCATAAGAGTAACAAAGATATTCGTCATGATTTACTAAAGGCTTAGTAAATATGATTACACTTACAAGATTAAGTGTAATTTTGAATTGATTAAAGGGTTTAGATCAATAGCAAAACGAATAAGAAGAATCAAGTAGGCAGAAAGATAAGAGTTTCTCCATTCTAAGAAGAAGGGAGAGTAGCTTTTATGCTTTATGATAGGTCTTAATGATTAAGAACCATATCTCAATTGATCCTCCAAGTGAGTCTTGGTACAATTGTATGTCCAAGAAGAGGGATCAAAGATTGAAGAAATGGTCAAATCAAGAAGTTAATCATACTTCGTTCCAAAACAAGTCTTAAAGTCAAGATTGTGACATTGAGTGAATAGTATTAAGAAGGTTTATAACATTCATCAATTGTGGAAAGTTGTGATGTCTTGGATAAGACAAAGACCAACTAAGACCAAAATTATGAAGTGTTTTGTTTTGATATAAGCTACACTAACTCTTGAATATTTGTTTGTCAAGAAATGTTTTGATAAGAGAATCGTATATGTCAAGGAGTCAGTGGGAGTCTTAATAGTCTTGAAAAGTTTCAAGAACAAATCAAATAAACCTTATTGATCATCACTAACACACGAGTTGAGGTTTACAACCTAGCGTGTTGACATTATTTTGTTTCTGTGCCAATCCAATCGAGTTAATTATGCATGTGAGTCCTATGAGTTCTCATTTGAATGCATAAAAGGCAAGGACCTTGATCAATGGAAAGTACATTGATAGGAAAAGGTGAGCTGCTTAACTACTTGGAAGACGTGGTGGGCAGCTGTGCTACCATAAGGCAAGAAATCAAGATTAAGAAAGTTCGATCCATATGAGTTTGAATTTGTCGTAAACTTTGGTTTTTAACAAATTCACATGGATAGGAACACATACACCGTTTAAATCTAAGTGTCATAAGATTTCCTCTTTCATGAAAATGATTGTGAGAAAATGCTTTCACTAAGAAAGATTTTAAAAGATAGTGATTGTAAAATTGCATTCTCGAATTCGATCATGGTTACGGCATCCCTTTCCATAATTTGAATTGTGAAGTTTGGAAATTAGTCTTAATTGTTAAGACACACATATGAACTATCTAAGGCAAAGGTGTATAATTTCAAGAAGTCTTGATAAAAGATTAGAAACATGAACTTAAGAAATTCAATAAGTATTATTTTTCTGAAAGTTAAGATGTTTATAAATACATGTCGAAGCTAGTGGGAGCATAAGTGTTATGTTTTATAATAATCATCATGATAGTGGGAGCATAAATGTTATGATTGTATGATTATTAAGGCAAGTATTGCATAGTTGGCAATATTAATTATAGAAAACAAGAGTCATACTTTGCAAAGCTGTAAGAGTTGAAAGGTTGTTTTGCTATAATTAAGGGAGAGAATATTATGCTTCATTTCAAATCAAAAGGATTAGGTTGTGAAATGTTAATAAATTTAGTCAAAGGTACATAGTGTGTTCTTAAAATTTCGATTATGATTACGGCATTCCTCTTCACAATTCGAATTTTGAGAACATAGCAAATAAAACATTGTGCATCATGTCCCATACGCTTCGGGTATAGGATCGATTGCAAATGCTTTAATGTTTGACCATTCTAAAATTTTCCAAATGTCTAGCGCATTTAGAGGGAAAAGGGACTAGAATCGGTTTTGACTAAAATAATTAAACAACTATCAAAGAACAATCCAAAGTTCGACGAGGATTGGTTGCTTGTGAGTAGTTGGAAGTATAGTATTGGAAATTATGGAAATGTTTCCATATTGGATGGACAATATCGACATCATTACGAATAGATAAGATTCTATTAAGAGATTAGTTGTCATATGGAAAATATGGAAGCGTGTCCATATTGGGAAGTAAATATTGAAAATCTAGATTAGAAACCTTTATGCAAAAAGATGTTCAAAGGAATGTGCTTTGAGTGAGAGACATCGTATCTAAGGAATTGTCTTGTAACAATCTCTGATAGAGGAATTTGTAATACCATTGGCAATAGTCTTTGAGACTTTGGTGCAATGACATTACAAAAGGATCGTTGCATAAAGTGTTAGAATCTAGCATATTCTATAAGTAGCGAGAATTTGATATTCTTGCACTTAAGAAAATGGATTTGGAGTTGTAAAATGAGAATGATTGGAAATGTGTTCAATTTGTCTATTTCACAAAATTAAGAACCATCGGTAAACATTGTGTGCATGCTAGGAGCATGGGACAAGTGTTGGAATTCATGTAAGAAGTTGATTACCCGAAACGACAAATAATGAGTAATCGATATGGTGATAAGTAAAACGTGTTTTGTTTATACTCAAAAGTTTGAGGCCATATGGGATTAGTATTATTCTTGTGTTTCACCTTGCATGTTTTGACTTCCAGAATAATTGAGTTTATTAAGAATAATCGAATTATTCAAACGGGCCACAGTCGTTCATATGTTGGAAGTAGATATGAATGAAGACTGTCGTGAATTGGTGTGTGGATTGTCTAAAAGAGTATTAGACATAAGCAAATGTTTGCTGCAACGTTCATGAGTGCTTATGAATATGATTTGAGCATTGGATTAAACCCACGCTCACTTGGATCACTCCATGAATTGTATTACGAGTTATTAGTGAGACGATAACATCTTATATTCTTGAAACCGAGATGTGTGAGTTGTATCTTGCGAATCGGTTGCACATTGATAATATGTAAACACACCAGTAACTTGGTGTTATAAAACATATTGTTGTGTGTAATTCGGTGAGTGAGTGCAAGCAAGTTTTGTATCAAAGTTTATCTGTTCCTTTTATCCAAGGTAGGATAAAAGCGATATCTTTGGGCCCCTCGATGGTTTAGTGATGACATACGTAAATGCTCGGCCGGGGCTAGGGCTAATTTGATTTGTTCAATTAGTCTGTCGTCATAAATCAGAAATCGAGATATAGTACAAAGAGAATGATTTGAAATCATATCTGATACGATATCTAGAATGGAGGAATATATGATCCCTTATCTAAGGACACGCGTATCTGATATGATCAGAGTTGACAGCGGCTTTGGAAAGCTACGATTGCAGATCAGGATCTGAAGTCATACGCAGAATAGTTGTTAGACTTATCCAA
Organism: Lactuca saligna; assembly: GCF_052625555.1. NCBI lineage: Eukaryota > Viridiplantae > Streptophyta > Magnoliopsida > Asterales > Asteraceae > Lactuca > Lactuca saligna. The sequence goes on along the minus strand of NC_136420.1, from coordinate 289,698,620 downwards.
GTGGGAGACTGTTGGATTAGTGTCTAAGTCCATAACTATTTTGGTATGTACTTGACCCGATGGTGCATGGTCCTTTTGGGTTGCCTTCACCAAAGCAACTTGATAGGATGGATTATGGAGAGTAAGGATTAAATATGATTTATTAATATATTATGGGAATAATATATTAAAGGAGAAATCATATTGTTTAATTAATATTAGTCAATAATTAATTGGTAATTAGTTTTGTGACTAAAAGAGATTAATTAAACTTAAGGGACTGGAATTGTAATTATAGGATAGTTGCAATTTGGGCCATGGATTGCCTTGTATTAAGAGATGGACGAATTCTAATGGGAAACCCATAAGGAAATCGTCCATGGGCTTAATTAAAGGAGTCTATGGGTTGCTTAGGGCTTAAGCATCCAAATTAGGGTTTCCTTGTTAGATAACCCTAATAGCCCAACTATATAAAGACCCCTTAAGGCTCAAAAACGTGGCTAAGCTTATTGTAAGGGTTTACACACGTTTTTGGCAGCCTCCAACCTCTCTCCTCTTCATCCTCTTGCTTATGGTGTTTGTGAACCATTAGAGGAGTGACACTTGTGACTCTAAGCCTTCCAAAGTCAATGCAAGGATATTTGTGATTGTTATTGCTACATAACAATCAAGGTAACATTATAAACTCATTCTTATGTTAATATGATTACTTTCATGCTAGAATTAGGGTTTATAGTCTTGGATTCAAAGCATGTACAATAGAGAAACCTATATCCAAGCATTAGGGTTTGTATGAGCACATAGGATGTCTTATGACCAAAACCTATCAATAATGTGATTTGATTGTACCATACTATCGACTAAAAACACGATGATGAAAGATGTCGGAAGTAATGACATTTGGCACCCGTAGACCTGCAGGTCCCACTGTAGCTAGCAGCAAAGGTGTAGGATAGTCAATCCAGTATAGATCTATACACAAACTTACACTCTCCCTCCAGGAGATTCTAGATACAATTCGGGCCATGGCAGTGATAACATGCCCCGAAACGGTGGTTCACATTTATGTTATAGTATACTTGTATATGTATTGTATGCACTAGTGTAGTGAATGTATTGTTTCTCGTTATAGTATTCTCTATCTGTTTCTCTTCATAGTATGTTTGTATAGTTTCTCATAATAGTATCGTTGTATAGATTCTCATAATAGTATCGTTGTATAGTTTCTCATAATAGTAAGTTCTCTTAGTTTCTCATCATAGTATAGTTGTATAGTTTCTCATAATAGTAAGTATTGACTCATGAATGAACTGACTCTTTGTATGCTTTATTGAACTAGAATTAATGAGTAGTATAACCTTAAACTATACCTATTATAGTTTACTAGAAGAATTGTTTGTATGAATGAATGTATTGAAATGAGATAAAAGTCTTTATATCTATACATATATACATAATATATAACTAAGGATCCAACGACACTCGGACAAACAACAGAGTACTCTAAGTCCACAACCAAACAAGGAACAGGAAATAAAGTGAGTTGTCAGTCCTAAGTCCTTCAATCCTTACTTATATAACTATATATGTATTAGACATGGTTTTAACAATATATAAGTTTGAAAGCTGTAATAGAAAAGGTTTGATAAATAAAAGTGAATTTTATAAAGAGTTTGAAGAAGTTTGTTTGATAAAACAGTTAAAAGCATAGTAAATATATATGTTTGATAGTTATTAATCACATATGATTGATATAATAACTATGATATTCAACTTGTATCCCCCCCACCCATAAAAGCATTTAAAATCATTTAAAAGGTTGATTAAAGGGTATGAACTCACATGTAGTGAGTGGTTTGGATGAAAGTGTTGGATAAGGTGCTAAGTGTCAAGTGAAGACTTGAACACACATAGATCCTAATTAACATATAAAGACACATATATGTATCTAATTAATGATTATAACACTAATTAAGCTAGTAAAGACACCTTAGAACATGGAAAACACTTTGATTTAAGTGTTATAAGATCACAGGGTTGCATCTAAGGGTTGTATGGCTTTGGTTTAGAGTTTACGGCCCAAGGACCAACTCTCCATGAGTTTACGGCCTAGGGTTTGCGGCCCTTATGGGTGTACGGCCGTAAACCCATGGTGACTTGTACCAATTCGATGTTTAAGGTCCTTAGCTCAAAGGGAAGGTGTTCTAGGCCAAGTTCCAAGCCTTAGGAAGGAATGTAGGGCAATTTTGCACCCTCTATTAGAGTTTACAGCCAAGGGAGATTTCCTTGGCCGTAAACTCCCTTGGATATTTGATTTTTGATGTTTTCAAGGCCTTAATTCATAATACTAACTTATAAACATGAAAGGGAGGTAAGGACTTACAGCTTGAAGGCTAAGAAGGGGAGTTTTCAGCCCAAAACACACAAGTGTTCTTGGTGTTCTTGAGGATATTGAAGATCTACAACAAAAGATGTAGTTTGTGGGTGGATTCAAAGATGAATCAAGTAGAAAGGATGTAATCAACACAAGGATGGAAGAGTTTGCTTACATTAGTGAATATTGGAAGAAAACTTGAAGATCCTTGGGAGAGAATTTCAAATTCTCTAGCTTAGAATGTGTAGAATGAATGGAAAATGACCAAAAGTCATATATATACAAGGGGTTCACGCCCATATGGAGTTTACGGCCGTAAACCCATGTGCCTGGCCATGAACTCCTCTTTTGATGGTCTAAGGCTTGTTTGACAGGTTACAAGTTCAACTGACACACTCATTCACTGTAACACCGAAATTTTTCAAAACTAAAATTTTCATTTAAAATCGCTTAATCTTAAAAACTTTTCATAAAATCCCATTTTATTTAAATTACAAAACAAAACTCCTTATAATAATCCAGGATCCTCAAAATGTAATTCTTTCTCTGGTGTGTATAATCGAGCCGGTGCCGTCCCGTGATCCTGAGAGAAACCTGAAACACATAACACATAACACGGTAAGCACGAAGGTTAGTGAGTTCCCCAAAATACCACACATAACACATACTAGCCACTCGAGGCTATAACTCTGTGAGCCCTTGGGCCCTAACTATGTGGACCCTCTGGTCCTAACTCTGTAAACTCTGATATACACACAACATAAATCACATAGAAATAATGCAGTGCAACACATCACATAAATAGCATATAATAACTCTGTCATATAACTCTAATTACCACTCATGGTAAAGTATAGTGAGAAGACTCACCTGGCAAGCAGAAAGCAGATGTCCTCACACTTGAATCTCGAACTCGCCACCGCCTAACACATAAGGCAAATATCTCTAAATAACACTCGACGTCTCAACTCTAATTAAACCGACGATTACTCTTTCCCTCTCTAATCAGATAGTGGGTAAAAGACAATTTTACCCCTCCAACGGGTAAAAGACCATTTTACCCCTCCATGGCCCCTATTACCTATGTTGACCAAACCCCAAAGTCAACAAAAGTCAACTCAAGTCAACGGTTAACTCTGACCAGACTCGGCGAGTACACAGGGGTGACTCGGTGAGTCCATGCGTGTCTTCTGACTTCTCCAAGGCCTCACTCGACTCGTCAAGTGAACCTTCCACTCGATGGGTTTCCACTGGATTCAAATCATGGGGCAACCCAACTCGACTCGTCGAGTCCAATTATGAACACGGTGAGTTGCTTTCATGATCATACTCAAAAAACCTTCTGAGATCAGATCTGTTCCTCTAATCCATAGATCCGACCTTCCCAAGCTCAATAAATACGTAAAGGTTCAAATTTTACGTTCATGTAACCCACATATGGCCATAAAGGAGAAATAACCCTTAAAATGATAACCTTAGCTCCAAACTCATAAAGGACTGCATAAAGCTAGGGAATAGGGACTCTCTGGACCTCTCAAGGTCCAGATCTGAAGATATAGACACAAGGGGGCATCACATACTCTAGATCTCTTACCAAAAGAAGAGGAGAAACCCTAGATTCATGAAATCTATCACCCAAACGAAGATGGACATGAATCCTTACCTCTCACAGCAGCTCTGAATGAAATGATGGAAGATTTGAGTCCCACAAGACATCCTAGCTCGAAATTCATCCTTCCCTTTGCTAAGTCACACCAAAAGATGATGAATTATCCCTCCTCTTGCACCACATGCTTTCTTTCTGCTCTCTAGGGTTTCTCAGGATGTAATGGCCGCAAATGAAGGCCATAGGCACCTTTAAATAGGTCCCAAACCCGAGAAATTAGGGTTTCTCTACCCAACACCTACTCGGCGAGTCCCTCCTCTGACTCGTCGAGTCCACTCATCAAATCCGCGTGAGAAGCCCGACTCGACTCAGCGAGTTGGATCCTCAAATCGTCGAGTCTCTCCTTTAATCACAAGATTAACCTACACCATAATAACCCTAAAAATCCGGATGTTACAATTCTCCCCCACTTGAATTAGATTTCGCCCTCGAAATCATTCCTTAACCACATATAGATTGAAATCATTAACCCAAAAGGTACCACTGAGAGGATCTCATAGTACACCTATATCTTTCTCCATGGACACCGGAAACCACACAGAAATTCCCAACACCATAATTTAAACCAACTCTTTCACCGCTAAAATACTCCTTCCCAATAACCGGAAACTCTAGTGGCCTGACCCGCCGCCAGACAGCCTACTCTAGCGATCACCATGATATTCGATCCTCGAATATCAACCCGCCACCAGACCAGAATTTCGGGTTGTCACATCATCCCCCCTGTTAGAGAGAATTCCGTCCCAAAATTAGAGTTTAAGCAATAACTAGTTACAAATAACTAAGCGAAAAGATGAGGATATTTCGGTTTCATTTGATCCTCGTGCTCTCACGTGAATTCATGACATCTCTTGGCATTCCAGCGAACCTTCACTATCGGGATACGACTTTGCTTCGTTTGCTTGACCTCTCGGTCCATGATCTTTACATGTTCTTCCACGAAGTTGAGGCTATCATTGATCTCGATCTCGTCGAGTGGGATTACAAGAGTCTCATCAGATAGACACTTTTTCAAATTCGAGACGTGGAAAGTAGAATGTACGTTACTAAGTTTGTGGGGTAGGTTGAGTTTGTAAGCTACAGGGATAATTCTAGTGAGAATCTCGAAAGGCCCTATGTATCTTGGATTAAGCTTCCTACACTTTCCGAAGCATATCAAGCCCTTCCAGGGTGTAACTTTCAAAAGAATGCGGTCTCCCACCTGGAATTCCAAAGGTTTCCTTTGTTTGTCTGTGTAGCTTTTCTGTCGGTCCCTAGAGGCTTTCAATTGTTCACGAATCTGAACGATCTTCTCTGTCGTTTCCTGAATCATATCTGACTTGTGAGAGTGCTGTCAGGAACTCGTCCTTTAGCTAACTGGGTGTCACCCACCTCAGCTAGCACAGAGGGGATCTGCACTTCCGGCCATAGATGACTTCAAATGGAGCAGCCTTGATGCTTGTGTGATAACTATTGTTGTAGGAAAACTCTACAAGGGGTAAATGAGTATCCCATGCTTTCCCAAAGTCGATTACACAGGCTCGCAACATATCTTCCAGTGTTTGGATAGTTCTCTCACTTTGTCCTTCGATCTGAGGATGGTAGGTGGTACTCATGTCTAGCCTGGTTCCTAGGGAACTTTGTAGCGACTACCAGAACCTCGAAGTGAATCTACTATCTCTATTGGAGATAATAGATATTGTAGCACCTGGTTCCTGATACGTAAAATTTATCTAAGTATTTGTCATTTTTAGCCTTGGACTCGGCGAGTTGTAGGTCCGACTCATCGAGTAGGGACACGGTCCGGGGGCACGTTTAAGTGGGCGACTCGGCGAGTCCGTCCCCGCTGTTTGATGAAACCCTAAATTTCAAGGGTTTGCACCCTATTTAAATCCTCCTATCCGCCCCTAAGCACGCCCCCTTCACCCTCAGAGCTCCCATCATTGTTTATACCCTTATTCCTTGTGAGATTGAAGTGTTTTGGTGTGTTCTTGAAGATTTTGAGGAGAAAGAAGAGTAGATCAAGAAGAGGAGAAGGAGGCCAGGCATCTTTGTGTCATCTCAATGTTTTCCTTGAGGTATATGTTTCCCTTCTGTTTTCAAGCTTGTAGTCTCTATTAGCTTCATGAATGTCCTTCTTGAGCCATTCCCCAAGCTTGTTTGTGCATTGTGGGTTGTAATAAGTTGTTAGCCTCTAGATCTAGGCATGATTTAGTCCCTGGAGCTTGGATCTACTGCCTTTATGGAGTCATATTGCATGAAAGTCCTAGATCTACCCCTTTGGTGCACTTTGAGCCCTAAAACCTTCATTGGTGAATATCTACACGTAAAGTTGGAAACTTTACGTGTAATCCATGCCCTAGAAACCCAGATCTGTGAATGGCATGAGCTGGATTCAAGAAAAATCGAGTGTATAGTAATTGCATGTGGCCGACTCGGCGAGTCGAGTCGCGAGTCCCCGAGTTTCCCCTTTTTCGCATTGGCGGGTTGGGAGTAATGAGTCATTGGGTGTGCCTCAGTGGGTCGGAAGGTAGACTCACTCATAAAGTCACTCGGCGAGTCAATGCCATGACTCGGCGAGTTCATTGCGATCTTCCTGTCTCAAGAACAACTCGGCGAGTTGTTCATACAACTCGGCGAGTCGCAGCTTAGAGTGTTCTTCGGATGAAGGTGAACTCGGCGAGTTGTTCATACAACTCGGGGAGTAGGATGAAGGACTATTGGACTTGGGTATAGAGAAAGGGACTTGGCGAGTTGGCAAGCCAACTCGGCGAGTCTGGCAAACTGGAAGTTGACTGTGACTTGACTCATGACTTGTTAGGGTAAATGGACAATTTACCCTAAAAGCAGTTAACAGTATTTGACTAAGTGTTTGGTGGGAATTGCAGCCGGAGGATTTCCGGAGCAGCAGCAGCAGACAGACTGTTCCCACACAGATCAGTAGCTACGAGGTGAGTTACCTTCCAGTAGCGGTGGGTCTAAGGCCACAATGCCAGCCCACCAGTAGGAGATGTATGATAGATGATTGTCTTTGTGATATCATCTAGGTTTGCTACTACCTGATATGTTATATGCTAGCATGATATGTTTGTATGTGATAGTAGTAGAGTTCGGTTGTTAGGACCGAAGTAAAATCATTTTATAAAAGTAAACCGAGTTCGGTAGTTAGGACCGAAGGGTAGTTCAGGCACCCCAGATATGTCTGATATTATGTTTGTGTTATGTTATATATGATAGTAGAAGTAGGGGTGAAATAGTCCCTGAAGTTCGGTTGTTAGGACCGAAGGGTAGTCAGCACCCCAGAATAGCTCGACATGGGTAGTCAGCATCCCAGAATGGCTTGACACGGGTAGGTCGGCACCCCAGAATGGCCGTACCGAGTAGGTCGGGCACCCCAGAAATGCCTGGCAATATGTATGACATGTGATTGTATGGTATGTGGTATGATGGGGGAACTCACTAAGCTTCGTGCTTACAGTTTTCAATTTTGATTTCAGGTACCTCTTCTTCGTAGGGGAAGGAGCTGGCGCGGTACAGCACACACATGCTTATATTCCGCATTATGATATCACCTGGGGATTTGTACTCTGACACGTTTCTGTTTTTATAACAATGTTATCCATACATGCAATATCTTTTGTGAAATGATATGATGGTTGAGCGTTTTATTCCTAATGTTTTGGTTAAGCACATGTTTTAAAAATGAAATTTTTGGCTCGTATTTTTGGGGTGTTACAAGTTGGTATCAGAGCCTTGGTTTGAGGGATTCGGACATACTCTCGAGTGTGTCTGAACTCAAACTAAGGACTTGGTATGAAAATTTTCAAAAGTAAAATCATTTTATAAAAGAAGTTTGAAAAGAGAAAAGAACTTTGAAAAGAACGAAGTGTGTGATGTGCGCGACCGGCCGAGCTCAAGTAAGTATTCCCCAATGTACCCATACAAGTTTATATATGTTTATCAGTTTCTGTAGAACATCATGCTACAATAGGACTAAGGATCTAGGAGTGATGCCTTATGTGCCTGCTTTATGTGCTTCAGTATATGAAAAAGTTGCATGCTAGAATTGACTAGACAGCAGTAGGGTAGTCTGTTTAGGTTATTCCTGATAGTACGAGTTTATCATTGTATGCTAGATCAGTTTTTCTCTACGAGGATAGAGTTGCTTGAGATTGTTTTCTTTATGTCCAAATGTTGTTTGCTTTGTGCTATGTGGGCTTTGAAGTGATAGGAGTTAGCTGTTAGGTGAATACGTTAAAGTCACATGTGATCAGGGTTGAATAATCTCAGAGTGTTGGATTTGACTCTATTGCGTAGCTCTTGTTTAAGTCCTAACCGTTGTAGAGATGAGTCCCTTACTCAAAGGATTATCCGAGCCTCGTCACATGTGATTGTATTCAGGTAATAGTTAATTGGCATCACCAAGAGGCCTTCAGCAGCTGAGGACTGGGTTGGATGGAGTCATAGGTTTCCTAGGGAAAGCCTAGGATAAGAGTAGCAGTGATCAGCGGTAGTGGAAGGGACCTGGTAGAGTCAAGGCAGTCTTTGGAGAAGGTACGGACAGATGTGGAAGGTAGTATGGGCCCGTACTACTGAAAGCAGAGGATCCGTACCCGAACCAAGGGAGGCCAAGATAAGAGCAGGGAACTTGTAGTAGGTGTGATCCCTCCAGGGGTATCAGTATCACTAACAGTTGTTATATTTTTTGTATTTCAGAATGGTGGTACTACGCCTGAGGCCAGCAGTTGGCAGTACAAGAGAGGGATCGGGTTCGGGAATAGGTTCCGAGCCAGTAGATGAGGGGCTACGCGAGTTCATCACGTCAGAGATCACCAGAGGCATCATTGAATCGACCCCCATTATCTTCGGGTCGATCAAGGAAGGGATATTGGAGATGATCGAGGATTGCCTCCGGGCATTCAGGAGCGACATGGCATCTGGCTAGTCAGGACCCCGCACACTGTCCTTCAAGGACTTTCGGGGCAGTGGTGCGCCGGATTTTCATGGGGCGAAGGACCCCATAGCTGCCAGACGATAGATTGCAGACATTGAGTCTGCACAGACAATTAACTTCTGCCCTGAGGGGTCGAAGGTGAGGTTTGCGGCAGGGTGTTTACGAGATCGAGCTAAGGATTGGTGGGAGTCCGTGAGTGACTCGTTGGGAGCCTCGGCTGTCGAGGCTATGACATGGTTGGACTTTGCGACTAGGTTCAGGATAGAGTTTGCGCTGACTGTTGAGCTTCAGCAGCTGGCCAGAGAGTTTTTGGATATGAGGCAGACGACGAAGACTGTGGCGGAGATCACCGCCAAGTTCCGCGATAGGGCATTATTAATGCCCCAGTATGTGGGTGATGAGGACATGAGGAGGACCCGCTACCATGACATGCTCTGAGCTGATATTCGAGGCATGTCAGTTTTTCAGCTTGCCTACCTTGGACTCTATGATTGCCAGGGTGAGGGAGAGAGAGATAGATCTGGAGCACGTCCGGAAGAGGAAGACAGAGGAGGGACAGACAGCATGGGCTTCGAGGAAGAAGCGTAAGGGATCAGATGGTAGGCCGAAAGGCCAGTCAGGACCAAGCTGCAGCAGGAAATGCGGCAGGCCTCATGAGGGGGCATGTAGACTGGGATCGTCGGGCTGCTATAAGTGCGGCAAGTCGGGGCATTTCAGCAGGGATTGTACCGCCCCTGCACCTGTGATACAGACATCTGAGTTGCTGTGTTTCCACTGCAACCAGAGGGGCCACAAGAAGGACAATTATCCCCAGTTGACATCACCAGCACCGGTTAAGGCGCCAGCTCCAGCTACCCTGTGGATTACAGATGGCTAGCAGGGCAAGGCAAAGGCTCCAGTGGTGAGGAGCTAGGCGTTTCAGTTGACTGCAGAAAAGGCACGCGTCGCACCCGATGTGGTGACGGGTATGATTCTTTCCCTCTACTTTATTTTATGATGTTATGTTATTGATATGTGCTCTGTGTATAGGCATTAGGATCGTTCCATGTGAACGGTATTCCGGTTCAGGTGTTGTTCGACTCGGGTGCCACCCGATCATTTGTTTCCCTTGCGCTTAGCAAGAGGCTTACTAAGTCCTCGGGCATGTTGGATTGCCCTTTAGAGGTGGAGATTGCTGATGATTGATCAGTGCGAGCATCAGTAGTGTTCAGGGATTTTGTTTTGAGGTTATTTGAGGAGCGCTATTTGGTGGATTTAGTTCCCATTCCTTTGCGGGGGAACAAGGTGATTATAGGCATGGATTGGTTGAGCCCTAATGGGGCAGTGATAGATTGTGCACAGCAGCTAGTGCGGATCAGGACCCCGAGTGGGGGAGAATTGGTGATCCACGGTGAGAGGTCGCAGCGTGGACCTATAGTATGTTCAGCAGAGAGAGCTAGGCGCTACCTTCAGCAGGGATGCGCGGGGTATGTCGCGTACATTATGGATACCCGGGAAATGGGTAAGGTGACAGTGAGCGAGGTTCCAATGGTGCGAGACTACGCTGATGTGTTCCCAGAGGAGCTTCCTGGAATACCTCCGGAGCGTCAAGAAGAGTTCAGGATCAACCTAGTTCCTGGTGTGGCTCCGATAGCCAAGGCACCCTATCAGTTGGCTCCTCCCGAGATGCAGGAGTTGTCTACGCAGCTGCAGGAGCTGCTAGACAAGGGATTTATTCGTCTGAGCAGTTCCGCCTGGGGACCCCCGATCCTGTTTGTGAAGAAGAAGGATGGGTCGCACCGGATGTGTATAGATTACCGGGAGCTGAATAAGGTGACGGTGAAGAACCATTACCCACTCCCGAGGATTGATGACCTCTTTGATCAGTTGCAGGGAGCATCTTGGTTCTCCAAGATCGATTTGCATTCAGGCTATCATCAGATGAGGGTTAGAGAGGAGGATATACAGAAGACCACGTTTCGGACACGTTATGGCCATTATGAGTTCGTGGTGATTCCGTTTGGGATCACCAATGATCCTGCTGCGTTCATGGACCTCATGAACCGCGTGTGCATGCTGATGCTGGATCGGTCTGTGATAGTTTTCATTGATGACATCTTGGTTTATTCCAAGACTCAGGAGGAACATGAGGAGCATCTGAGAGAGGTTTTGGAGACCCTGAGGAGGGAGAGCTTGTACGCCAAGTTCTCCAAATGTGAGTTTTGGTTGCACGAGGTGCAGTTCCTTGGGCACCTCGTCAACCAAAACGGGATTTTAGAAGACCCGGCCAACGTGGAGGCCGTGATGAGGTGGGAGGTTCTGAAGTCTCCATCTGAGATTCGGAGTTTCCTAGGATTAGCAGGCTACTATCGGAGGTTCATTTAGGATTTCTCCAAGATAGCCGTACCCCTGACACGGTTGACTAGGAAAGTCGTGGTCTTTCGATGGGGGCCTGAGCAACAGGCAGCATTCGAGACTCTGAGGCAGAGATTGTGCGAGGCGCCGATCTTAGCCCTGCCCGAGGGCGTGGAGGATTTTGTGTTATATTGCGATGCGTCGATCTGAGGCTTAGGCGCAGTTTTGATGCAGAGGGGGCATGTCATTGCTTATGCCTCGAGGCAGCTGAAGCCTCACAAGGTGAACTACCCGACGCATGATTTAGAGTTGGGGGCGGTGGTCTTCGCCCTCAAGCTATGGTGGCATTACCTCTACGGGGTTCGATGTAACATTTACACGGACCACAAGAGTTTGAGGTACCTCATGGATCAGCCGAATCTGAACATGAGGTAGCATCGGTGGTTGGGCGTGGTGAGGGATTATGATTGCGAGATCCTTTACCACCCGGGGAAGGCCAATGTGGTGGCCGATACGCTTAGCCGCATGGCGGCGCTGATCAGGGATGTTTGCATGAGGACGACTGTGGTGGCTCCCCTGTTGGAGCAGATTCGGGAGGCTCAACAGGAGGCTATGAAGGAGGAGCATCGGAAGAGTGAGCGAATAGTGGGTCAAGTCACCTCCTTCGATTATGATAGTCGGGGGTTATTGACACTACATCGTAGGGTATGGGTGTCGTATCATGGAGGCGTGCGCCAGATCTTGATGGAGGAGGCACACAAATCCCAATTCTCTATTTATCCAGGGACGACAAAGATGTATCAGGATCTTCGCCTAGACTATCGGTGGCCCTGCATGAAGCAGGATGTGGCGTGGTACGTCGAGCGGTGTTTGACCTGCAGGAAGGTCAAGTCCGAGCATCAGAGACCCCACGGCAAGATGTATCCGTTGGATATCCCGTTGTGGAAATGGGAGGATATTACAATGGATTTTATCACTAAGATTCCACGAACGACGCGAGGAGTAGATTCGATTTGGGTCATCGTGGATCGGTTGACCAAGAGCGCCCATTTTATTCCGATTCAGGAGAGTATCTCGGCCGAAAAGTTGGTCGATATCTATATCAGAAGATAGTGGTGCGACACAGGGTGCCAATGTCAGTGATATCAGATCGATATGTGCGGTTCACTTCCAGGTTTTGGAAGAGGTTTCATGATGAGTTGCGCACTCGTCTGCATTTTAGCACCGCCTTTCACCCGCAGAAGGATGGTCAGAATGAGCGGACCATCCAGACTTTGGAGGATATGTTGCGGGCGTGCGTGTTATATTTCGGTGGTAGCTGGGATACCTATCTTCCCTTGGCTGAGTTCTCATACAACAACAGCTACCATACGAGTATTGACTGTCCCCCATTCGAGATGTTGTACGGTCGAAGGTGCAGAACCCCGATATGCTGGGGTGAAGTTAGCAAGAGGGTCATGGGGAGCACCGAGGTGGTGCTCAAGACGACCGAGAGAATCCAGCAGGTTCGGAGCAGGCTTCAGACTGCGCAGAGTTGCCAGAAAAGTTACACCAACAAGCGTCGATCAGACCTGGAGTTCCAGGTCGGGGATATGGTTCTCCTGAAGGTGTTGCCTTGTAAAGGCGTCATTCGATTCAGGAAGCGGGGCAAGTTGGGCTCGAGATTCATTGGACCGTTTAGGGTTGTAGCCCGGGTGGGCAAGGTGGCATATAGGTTGGATCTGCCAGCCGAGCTCAGCCAGATCCACAGCACCTTCCATGTCTCCCAGCTGCGGAAGTGTCTCGTGGATGATTCAGCGGTGGTGCCATTAGAGGATATACATGTTGATGACAGCCTGAATTACATTGAGCGCCCAGTCGCAATCCTCGACCGAAAGTCGAAGGATCTAAGGAACAAGAGGGTGGAGCTAGTGAAAGTGCAATGGCAGTATCGTAAGGGTTCGGAATGGACTTGGGAGCCGGTGGAAGAAATGATGGAGCATTACCCCAAGCTGTTTCAGGATCGAGCGGCAGACTTCGAGGACGAAGTCTAAAATAAGTGGGGGAGATTTGTAGCACCTGCTTCTTGGTACGTAAAATTTATCTAAGTATTTGTCATTTTTAGCCTTGGACTCGGCGAGTTGTAGGTCCGACTCGCCGAGTAGGGACGCGGTCCGGGGGCACGTTTAAGTTGGCGACTCGGTGAGTCCCCGCTGTTTGATGAAACGCTAAATTTCAAGGGTTTGCACCCTATTTAAACCCTCTTATCCGCCCCTAAGCACTCCCCCTTCACCCTCAGAGCTCCCATCATCGTTTATACCCTTATTCCTTGTGAGATTGAAGTGTTTTGGTGTGTTCTTGAAGATTTTGAGGAGAAAGAAGAGTAGATCAAGAAGAGGAGAAGGAGGCCAGGCATCTTTGTGTCATCTCAATGTTTTCCTTGAGGTATATGTTTCCCCTTTGTTTTCAAGCTTGTAGTCTCTATTAGCTTCATGGAAGTCCTTCTTGAGCCATTCCCCAAGCTTGTTTGTGCACTGTGGGTTGTAATAAGTTGTTAGCCTCTAGATCTAGGCATGATTTAGTCCCTGGAGCTTGTATCTACTGCCTTTATGGAGTCATATTGCATGAAAGTCCTAGATCTACCCCTTTTGGTGCACTTTGAGCCCTAAAACCTTCATTGGTGAATATCTACACGTAAAGTTGGAAACTTTATGTGTAATCCATGCTCTAGAAACCCAGATCTGTGAATGGCATGAGCTGGATTCAATAAAAATTGAGTGTATAGTAATTGCATGTGGCCGACTCGGCGAGTCGAGTCGCGAGTCCCCGAGTTTCCCCTTTTTCGCATTGGCGGTTTGGGAGTGATGAGTCATTGGGTGTGACTCAGTGGGTCGGAAGTTGGATTCAATCATAAAGTCACTCGGCGAGTCAATGCCATGACTCGGTGAGTTCATGGCGATCTTCTTTTCTCAAGAACAACTCGGCGAGTTTTTCATACAACTTGGCGAGTCGCAGCTTAGAGTGTTCTTCGGATGAAGGTGAACTCGGCGAGTAGGATGAAGGACTATTGGACTTGGGTATAGAGAAAGGGACTCGGCGAGTTGGCAAGCCAACTCGGTGAGTCTGGTCAACTGGCAGTTGACTATGACTTGACTCATGACTTGTTAAGGGTAAATGGACAATTTACCCTGAAGGCGGTTAACAGTATTTGACTAAGTGTTTGGTGGGAATTGCAGCCGGAGGATTTCCGGAGCAGCAGCAGCATACAGACCTATAATACACCTGGATCGTCCGGTTGTCTTGTCTTACAACACAAAGTAGGTCCGCCTCAACCCAACTACAAAATGTCAACATATGCAACAAACAATAACCAACAACTACATGTAATCTGAACATATCTACCAATCTAACATATCACTACAATATACCAACATCCTACACATAAGGGCACATAATGCAATACAAAGTATAGTGAGAAAAATCACCTGTACTAACTAACAGAAGCTCAACATCAAAAATCAGCAAGCAAGCCAACTAAAACCAAATCGGAAGTAGTCCTTAGCTAAATACTCAATTATACCTAAGTTTGACCAAATATCAAACTGGTCAAAAGTCAACTCAATAGACCATAATTTCAAGACAATACCTTGTCATGTCATGCTCTTCATCAAATAGATAAATATGACGAGAATGTCCACCACATCGTGGCAAGACCTTGGTCACGATGTGGCTACATTGGCGGTTCCATCGTTTCATTAAGTCCTTAATCTATTAAGTCCAAGTCTCATACTTTCTAAAAGGCCTTAATGCACTCACATGGCTCAAAAAAATCATGACTTTATGGATATTCCTATCGAATGCATGTCCCACACTATTCTAGGTTAAAATGGCCTAAATAAGATCCTAACTCCAAGAATGGTTCCCAAAATATCATGAAAGACCCAATCCATAGACCAAAATACTATGGTGACAAGGTGGAATGATAAAGTTGCAAACTTTATCATGTCTAAATACACAATCTTCATTCAATGGACCAAAAACAAGCTTAGAATCTAGATCTAGCAACTTATTAGCATAAAAATAGGAGCTTAAATCATACCCAAGGTCCAGAAGATAGATGGAAGTTGAGATATTCTAATGCAAAGTTCCAAAACTCAATCTTGCAAGTAACTCCCTTCAAAAAATCACCAAAGGTCTCACAAAATGGTTGAGTGAGGGGAGTGGATGCTCAAATTAGAGAAAGGGATGTTAGGGTTTCTCTCAAGAGGTTCTAGATATGATGGAGGATAGAAAAATACCCTAAAAACACAGAACCATCCTATAAATACGTAGAAAACCCTAAAATTCATGGGCTTGAACTGCACGACGGCCACCTCGTGGGTACCTGCTTGTTACCTCATGGTGACTACTACATTGTTGTGACAAGTTCACCACCTCTTGGTGACGAGTTTTCCCCTTTTTCATTTCTGCTTTAACATAGTCATAACTTCTTCATTTCAACTCTGTTTCGTTGATCTTTATATGCACACGAGGGATATTGATAAGCCCCATAATAATATTTAATTACTAGTGACTAAAAACATACCGTTTTGGTGATCATTGTAAGTATATATTTTTTATAACCCTCACATGAAAAAGAATGGCTCACTGCATCTTACGTATCCTAGTGAGATGGTTCACTAATGTCTGGTTTGATGAGAAGAAATGAGTGATTACTCATGAGCTCAATTATTTAATAATCAATTTTGGTTAGTTTGAACTTTATGAGAATGAATCAGGTTAGGATGGATGAATATGCATGATTATTATTCTTTTTTTATAGAATCAACTCTTATAAACTATTAACTGCATTGTTATTTATGGGACAAAATTTGGAAGTAGTGCCTACTACTTCCATTAGTCCATATCTTTGTTTAGTTTAGGGTAAAAAGTTGAAGACTGGGGATTGATGGGATTCAAGCCTCACAAAGATCAACCATTGGGCAGCAGAAACAATAATTTTTTTGACTAAAGACTCAAAACCAGATAGATCAAACACAACTAATCTATGCAACTTTGATTGGACACGCCAAGTAGGAAAAACATACCTTTAATTTCATTGTAGGTTTCTTCTTTTGACAAGCCAACTGACTGAACTAGAGAACTCGACGTAGAGTTCCCCTGCTGTAGTTGCACACAAGAAGCAAAACTAGAACAAATATTACCAAATCTTGAACTTCAGGATCAAACAGATTCGATGAACATAAATATGTGTTTCGCCACGTCGTGGAAACTGGGTTTCCTGAAATTCAAAGTATATTTAGGGTTCCGAGGTTTTATGGTTGAAAGGTATATTTTAATGTATTAAATCTGAATTTGGAGCCCCCTATTTATAGGGATGTGATTTGAAACCCTAGAGATAATTACCAAACTTAATTGTAATTATCTATGGAATTCAAAAATATTCCATATTCCTTTATTTACCATTAATTAATTAAACTATTAATTAATTAACAAAATAAGTTTCTCAAATAAATATATTTTCAGATCTACTTTATTTTGTTCTTGCATGTAACCCAAAAGGACACTCTATTTATACTAGTATTATCAGGCTTGTTATATCTATGGACATTATTCTCCATCAACTCCCACTTGCACTTAGGCATCAACAATTAACTGATCTAATACTTACTAGAAACAATGGTGAGTGGAAATCTGATGCAACTATTGTACTTATAACCACTTTGCTATATACAGCCCTAAGACGTATAAATTCAAATTCCTTTGATCTTCATGATATCTTATGAACGAGAGACATGGATCTAAGGTTAATTTCATGGTTCAATATCATGTTTCCCGATACTGACTTGTGGTGGCTTTCAGACTGATTGTCAAAACTAACCAAATCAATCTCAGCTTGGCCAATCATATGTTGTCAACACCAAAACAACGAGGAGCCCCATAGATATCTATTTCTCCATTTCTAGCAGAACGATCAAATAAACTTTAACTACATAGGCTAGTGCTATTCCTCATGCAATATCTAGTCAAACCATGTATGGCTTCCAGCTACGAACAACATTCAGGAAAAACTAAGATACAACAAATAATAAAAGAACACCTCTTATATCACCATTTGAAGAATAAGAAACACAGTTATCTTAATTTACTTATGACATGATCCATGTAGTATTCTTTAAGTGTGGTTACTATAATACTTAAAATCTCCATTTTCTGGTACTCGTTAGTATCGGTCGCAAGAATTTGCAATGTTCATCCATATGAACAATCTTCCAATAATATGACAATCCTAACAAATATCACCCAATAATATGACTGATTGTGGAAGTTTAAATAAAATATTATTCTAGAAAAGGTTCAAAACATGCATAAGTAGGAACACATATAATATGAACAACTACAGAAACTTACTATCAAAAATCACCAAAACATAATACCTAATATGTTCCAAAAGATCAAACTACAAATCGTGAAATCAAACCAAATCACTAGAATATTCATTGCCAATAGAAGTAGTATGAGGAGCATGTTTGATCTGTGACAGTGGTTTAGTGAGCGGATTAGCTAGATTATCTTCTGATGGTACTTTGCTCACAATGATTTTTCCATCTTCAACTAGTTTCCTGATCTAGTGAAACTTTCTCTAGAATATACCTAGTGAGCTTGTGATCTCAAGGTTCTTTAGCTAACGCCACTGCAACCTCTTTAGCACATAAGATATCAACTGGTTCGGCTAGCTCTTACGGGCGCTAACGGGTGCTAGATTTCTTCAGGCTTAACCCGTCGGGCACGGCATGCCTTGGGGGATTCTCTGGCGCGTCTGGGCACGACTTCTTTGTGTGCGGTAGGGGCACGTCATGAAGATGCATACATCTTTTCCACCGTTTAAGCAAGGATAAAACCATTATTCTTTTCAAAGCTTCTACTGAATACTTCCTTGTTTTTGCGTTTTCTCTGTCCGATTAGGTTTCAATCGGTTTCTCTCTGATGCCTTCTTCCTAATCGTATCATTACCCCTGCACACAGCTACTTACATGTAAACCCTAGAATGTTTCTTCTTTATAGCTGTCTAATCAACACTTGCCGGAGTCAACTAAGCGTAGTTGGGTGACATTTGAAGAAATAATTTTGAGAGTTCTTCTCCGGCCGTTTGGTTTATAGCAAGGCATGCGAATTTGTTCTTTCTTCCTTTTTAATTAATTTCGTTATATGGATGTCAAACCATCTTAGTTCTAAATTTTGATGACTGAGAATTTGGGTTGCTTCAGTTCTTATGAATATGGTTTCACTTTATGCCCAACCCAGTTGCTCTTCAAATGATTGATTATGCCTTTTCACTTTCTAGGTCCTAGAAATCAGGTAATTTTCAGCCTTGTTGTGTGTTTTCAATAATTCCGTTAATTCCCTTAATTTATTTGTTTACTCAGTACATTTTTTCGTATGGGTATCTGTAGATGGATCATATGGGTGGTTTTGGCTATATTTTAGATATCGGATAAACACAATATTTATTTTGTTTATTTATTTCATGCCAATATTCCAAATACTTAGTAATGGGTGGTTATATTTTGAGTGTTTGTTGTCTATAAAGCAGAAAGTAAAAATATTTGACACTTTTTTACAATTTTGCAAATGTTGTTACTTTGTGTATAGATGTGTACAAATGTGTACGCGTTGCAGGGGGGCGATGATGCCATTATTGAATCTTCAACTGAACCAAAGTGGTCTGATGAAGGTAATTAGAAAATTACACCTTTTTATAACTTTGATTTAATATATGTTCACACTAATTCAACTGCATTATGTAATTGTTACTGTAGGAGTATTATTCTTTATCACTGATAGAAAAAATTGTTCTTGGAATCTTCACAAATGGGTAACTTTAGGATGATTTTATTTTTTATATAATTAAATGTTTTTTTAGCATCCTGTTTCTGTAATTTATGTTAGGGATAATGACTTAAAAGGGTAATATATTTTTCAATTTGTACACATTTGGTCACTGAGTTTTTTTCGTCCACATTTACCCCTTCAATTTATTAAACTGTACACATTCAGTCCTTAGAACCGGTTACTCCAGGTTAGACGGTAAAAATGAATTAATAGGGTAATATATTTCTCATTTTGTACACATTTAGTCCTTAATATTTTTGTATACATTTAGTGCTTAATATTTTTGTACACATTTAGTCCTTAATATTTTTTTGTTTCAAAATAAATCATTTTTGTTTTTATACTCATTCAGTACTTATGAATGATTTCTTTAGGTTTTTCTCACGACATCTTACGTGGGACAATTATTGATGAAGTGTGTGGGGTTGTTGATGTTTATGTGTAACGTCTCATTTTCACAACAAAAAATTTTCATTTTTAAATAAGGCAAAACTCCCTAGTTATAAATCCATTATTAAGAAAAAACGTTTATTCCAAAATATATTTATCGGAAATCAGAGTAATATAAGAAACATGGAATCCTCAATATTGTTGATAAGTGTGTACTGTCATGTCTTCGCCTTCCCACGATCAATTATAGAATCTGAAAACATAAACAACTAGGTAAACACAAAGTTTAGTGAGTTTCCTCCAAAATACGTGATACAAAAAACGTATTATTATGTATAACGGCCCCAAACTCATCAGATTGAAATACCTTGGCCCAAGCAGTTATTGGACTGGAATGCCAACATGCAACATGTCCAATTAGTCATCGGTCTGGAATATCCAGGGTTTGTCGGCATGTCGCCTTAACCCAACCTCTCTTCTCAAGCATTCGTGCCTATGTCTTACAGCTGGCCCGCACTACAACATATAGCAGGCCCACTTCAACCTATCCCACCAACATATGGCTATCTACATAAGATGCTGTGAGAAAAACCTAAAGAAATTATTTATAAGTACCGAATTAGTACAAAAACAAAACTGACTTATTTTGCAACAAAAAAAAATATTAAGGACTAAATGTGTACAAAAATATTCAGGACTAAATGTGTACAAAGTGAGAAATATATTACCCTATTAAGTCCTTTTTATCGGCTAACTTGGAGTAGCTGGTCATAAGGACTAAATGTGGACGAAAAAAAAGTCAGTGATTAAATGTGTACAAATCAAAAAATATATTACCTTTTTAAGTCATTATCCCTTTATGTTACAATGCAACATGTCGAATGTGATAACATTGTGACACCGGTGTATTCACTAGAAGCTGAGTTTGCAAGACCATTATGGGTATTCACTAATCTCAATACACTTTGTATTTTCTACTTATCTATTTTTTTTATGTTTTTATTAATTAAAAATATATATCATGTAGGCTTCAGGTGTACATTGCCTGTATGTTGAAGGGGCATAGTTCATCATTTCTCAATAGCTAAGGTTCTATTTTTTTTTACTTCAATTAATAACACTCTTGTATAAATTTATCTTTATTCTAATTTTGTTCATGACCTAATTTTGTAGGTGGCGGATGACTTTAGATGATGTGTCATCAACAAAGTAGGATGTTATAAAAACAAACGCAGATATTCATCCTAGCAAAAATGAATCACATTTTGAGACTGTTTTTTGACTTTTTATCATATTTTTGCGTACTTTATTCTAAGGATGTTATTCGGCCTAGAACCGAACCGAACCGACCCGAACCCGAATAACTCGAGAACCGAATAAGGGTAATTGTATGAATCGAAAACCGAATCAAATAAGCAATACGGGTTCGGTTCGGTTCTGGCCCGAATAACCCGACTAACATGTATAAGATGATTAATGACTTATTATGATTGTATAACCTGAATAACTCGAATAACCCAAATAACATTTACAATGTGGTTATAACTATTGTATTTTGTATGACTTTTGTAGTTTATGATTTCATAAAAAATCTTTTAAAGAAACAAATTTCTTGATTAAAAATAATACAAAGTATATATAATTGTTTCAAAGGTGCAAAAAGATTTAGAATTTGTGTACTAAGAATATAAACACGGATTAACATTCAATGCAGTAGATCGATCAAGGCAAGAGCTGCAACTCGCATGTAGGGATGAGAAAAACTCTCGATCGATCAAATATTCATGTCGTCAATTTGGTGTATTACGCTACTAGGATCGATTGCGTTGATTTTTTTGTTTTTAGGTTACGTGGGTATTGGGTTACGATCGATAGAACACAAGAGTACAAGACCGAATAAGCTATCGATCAAGAGGAAAAATGTGACTTTTCAAATTTGGTTCGGTCCATTTGGCCCGAATAAGCCCTTATTCGGGTAACCCGAAAACCGAATAAGCCTCATATAGATACCCGAAAACCGAATCGAATTGCTTATTCAAGCCTAATTCGGTTCGGTTCAGGTTGCGGTTTGGTTCGGGATTCCAGGCCAAATTCTCATCCCTACTTTATTCAATTGAATTATAATGTTAGCCTTCATGGTGATAAAATAATGAAGACATGTAAGGTGATGTTTGTTTTTCCGAAGTAAAACTGTCTGAAGTCCGCGGACCACCTCTGCAGCAGAAGAGGTGGACCAAAGTGCTGCAGACTGTAATGAGAAGCATGTTTGTTTTTTTAACACCTGCAAATATTAAAAAATTTAAATAAAGTAATTTAATAGTTTTTTAATACCAAAAATTTAATAATTGTAGTTTTAAATGAAATAAAATTCAAACAACAACTTTCAGCATAATTACAACTTGTATTGATGAAAATAACCAATTTCAACAAAGATTATCCATATTTCAGCAACAATTATGACACCTCGGCAACATTTTATGACATTTGAACAATATTTCATGATGTTTCAGCAACAATTTGTGACAATTCAGCAATAATTCAACAATATTTCATGACAATTAAGCAACAATATATGACATTTTAAGCATAAATTGAAGAAATTGGGGCAAGAACAAAGATTCAAGAACAACTATTGTAACATCCGGATTCCCAAGTATATTATTATTCATTTATTTCTTTGGGATTGTGAAGGAACTCGGTGAGTTGGCGCCAAGACTCGCTGAGTAGGGACGCAGATGTTCATTCTATTTCATGACCGGACTCGGCGAGTCCATTCGTGGACTCGGCGAGTCCACTTTGTTTAATGAAACCCTAATTTCTCGGATTTGGGGCTTATTTAAAGGGCCTTATGGCCGTCATTTGTGCTCACCAGACTCGGCGAGTTGGGTTGACCGTTGACCGTTGACCAGAGTTGATCGGTGTTGACTTGATAGAGTTAGTCAATCCTAGTTGGGAAAGTGTTAATTAGAGATATATTTTTGTATAGGAGGACTATAGCTCGGGAGATCGAGCACTAGCGGTTTCAGGGATTTACGAATTACCGAGATACGCAAGGTGAGTCTTCTCACTATACTTTACCTTGAGTAGGTAAATAGAGTTATGTGATACAGTGTTTTATATATATATATATATATATATATATATATATATATATATATATATATATATATATATATATATATATATATATATATTGTTTGTTGCACTGCATTCTTCTATGTGATTTATGTTGTGCATTCTTGCAGAGTTAGAACCTGAGGGTTCACAGAGTTTGGGTGCACGGACCCACAGAGTTATAGCCTCGAGTGGCTAATATGTGTTATATGTGGTATTTTGGGGAACTCACTAAGCCTTGTGCTTACAGTGTTTTGTGTTATGAGTTTCAGGTACTAGTGAGGATCGCGGGAATGCGCCGGCTTGATCAGTACACACACGAGATTTTTATGCTATGAGATCTTAGGGTTGTTATATGTTATAAATTGAGTTTCAAACAATGATTTTTTTATGATATATAAATGAATTATGTTTTTATAAATGCGAAAAATTGTTTTGGAAATTTACGGTGTTAGCATCAAGATTAAGCAAAAACAAAGATTCAACAATAAAAATCAAACAATTAATATGAAGCATGAACAATGAAGTAAAGCCACAAACAAAATCGAAATGTTAAAAATACCCAAGCATAATCGTTTCCTTAAGTAGCAAAAAACGAAAAAAAAAAACAAAACAAAACAAACCTGGAATGACGATTGCCGGAAGGGGAGACGCTGGTGGGGGTTGCGTCGGTGGTGGCTGGTCTGAGAGGAGTATCGTGGTCGAGAGAAGGTTGGAGATGAGAGCCTCGCAATCGATTTCCTGGAACGAATGGGAGGTGCCCGCTTTTTTTAGGGTTTAGGTTTGAAGAGGTTAGAAGCAATTTTCCAAGTGTTGTCCCAAGCAGAGGACGGGAAGAGGTTTTTTTGAAGTCTGCGAAAAAACAAACAGTTACGTCGCGCAACACGAAGAGGTTTTTAATAAAAAAAACAAACATCACCTGATTGTTCAAAACCGTTGGGTTGTTGCACATAATTGCGATGAGGAGGAATGTTGCCCGACTCCCCAGCTTGATAAGAATAAAAAATGTACATTTTTCACAAATTATAAATATAACCTTTTATTATTAATTAAAAAAACTATGGGTGAAAATTAATATATATATATATATATATATATATATATATATATATATATATATATATATATATATATATATATTAAAAATGTCCACTAGAAACAGTAAAGTTCTTAAAGGGTTGACAAAATTGATCCCTGTTTATTGCTCTATTATCAATTGTGTTTGGGCTTTTATGTCCGTCAAAATTTTCCCCACTTGTTTCTTCAAATTACAATTTTCTCCCTCTAGGTTTCTGTAGAAAAATCTTATATCTAGGTATGTGTGTTGGACGGACGTTGGACACGTGTTCTGTTTCTGGAAATTTCCACCGCCTCTCCGATCAAATCCATTTCTATTATCTTTCCCCATTCCACGGTTCTTTCCAATCGCGAATGTATTTTGTGTCCATTGAAGAGGCGTTGGCAAAACCAAACTCGGATCCTTCCACACCGCTTCTCTGAAATATCCTATGTTGCGGTTCTCATTCATCGACAAGCTACTCCGCTTTTCTCTGCACCCACCATCGGTCTAACTTCCCACCCCTGCTTCCATCAGCTTATTGGACAAGCTTCTTTCTTCCACCAGTCGAATATTATTCTACCTTTAGTTCAATATTCACAATAGATACCACGGTTTCTATCTTCAAATGTAGGTCGTCGTCCGATCTTTATGTCGACTGCACCTCCTCCTTCCACCGTTAGCTGCTGATTACAAGTGCATAAAGGAGAAATACACCAATTAAACCACGAGATAGAATTAAACTTCGATCTATTCTTAACTCAATTGAAAGCAAGGATTTGAATATCATCTGTTGTCTTGAGATGCGAACATCTCTTATTCATAAAAACAAAGTCATTGCGAGTTCCCATATACTCCACAACACCGAGTATATTAACATCAACCTGAGCTTCAGTATCTTCTTATTAATGCCCGAGGAAATCAAAATAGTTTTTTTAAGCTCATCATAATTATTGGGAATGCAAGGCAGTAAGCCACTCCAATTACTAAACCAATACCATATCTTCTTTGAGAACGAGCATTGTGTAAAAATATGCTCAACCAATTCCTCTATTTCCCCACAGAAGTGACAAGTTACAGAATCCAACAAAATTCCTTTTTCCACAAGCTTGCAAGCCCCCAGAATTCTATTGCAAAACAGCCTCCAAACGAAACAATTCACTTTAATTGGAACCCATTTCACCCAATGAAAATCCCCATATGGATATCTAAATTATTATCCATTAAATCTCTCAGAGATTTAACAGAGAAAATGTTGGACTCTCCAGCTTTCCACTCCCATAAATCTGTCTTTCTAGATAAAGTTGTATATGCCACCATACTTGTCATCTTCTCCAACTCAGCGGACTCCCTACCACTTCTCGGGCATCTCTTCCACATGTCTTGAAAAACAACACCGTCGCCAATATTAATCCTATCTGAGACCTTACGATTCTTTTCACTTTCAATCTTATATAACTCCGGGAATTCCATTCTTAAAATTATATCACCACACCATTTATCTTTCCAAAAATGGGTATGTTTCCCATCTCCTAATTTCCTACAAAACAAATCATCAAGACCAATATTCCATTCATCAAGCTCCCATTTTATCTGATAAATTTTCAGCCAAGGCCCCGGTATCCCACATCTTGCAAAAGCCATCCCATCAATTCCTCTAGTATTATGCAATGCCCTAATACAAGAGGACCAAAGTGAATTTTGCTCAACTCTAAATCTCCACCACCATTTTGCTAGTAGTGCAATGTTCATCGATCTAAGATCACCAACACCATTTTGCTAGTAGCTGCTGATTTCAGAGAAGTATCACTCAAACCTGCAAACACTTTCTCACTCGCTTCCTTCAAGATCGAAGCCAATAAAGGCCAATGGATACCGGGGTTAACCTCACCTGGTTACCTCGATGGAAGCTAAATATAGCTTAAAAATCCCCAATTAAAAACCCTAATACATGAAATAACTGTAGAACTAAAACCATGTTTAATTTCAGTCTTCCACGTGACAAGGGGACAAGGGATCCGACCCATTGGGTCTCGCGAAGGAGCCAAAGAATCCGAAGTGGTTCGTCCAAGCTGAGTTTGTGAACGGTCGCCGGAATGCTACTGCCAGAGGTTTTCACAACTGAATTTCATATTCCCTATTCCAATTTTGGAGACTGTTCTATGAAAAAAAAAAGTAATTTGTCCCTTATTAGATACATTTTTTTGTTTAAAGTTTGCTGGTTTGAAGATGCACACCAACCGCTTGATGAAATGAAAGAAAGAATCGGTAAGCTTATTTTTTTCATCTCACTGCAACTTTAATTGTCACATGTTTTCAAATTTGTCCATTTTAAAACCTGGATGGATGAGGACCATGACTGATCTCTGCACCAGCTAAGGGGTTATTAGAAGCATATGGAATGTACAACTTAAGACTGGCATTGATTATTTTTTGGACCACTGTACACTTAACATTTGGGAAAATTCAATATTTCTGGGAATGTAAAACCCAACTGTTTGATAGAATGCATTGAAGAAGGTTTTAACCTATTTATAAAAATTCAATATTTCTTAGATAGGTGGAACTTCAAACGGAGATTGTCTAAAGTGTTTAGACATAGCACTGTTTATCAATAAAAACCATGCTTCTTCTGTTGGAACTTTAAGTCATGTTTGTAGGTTCTTGTTGTACTTGTGCTTTGTTAAACATGCTTTAGTTGATTTTATGAATTTTTATACTTTCGTTTTTACTGTTTTCTAATTTTTTTTAAGTAGAGCGGGTTACATGGTTGGTTTCCAGATGTATCCAGTATTCACTATGTCACTAAGAAAGATTTTTTATTTTATTTTATTTATTTATTTTTTTAATTTCTGTAATACATAGTTGTATTTGGGATGATTTAAAGCCAAATTGGTCCCTGGTAAAAGCTTGGACTCCATATTTCTTGACTCTGCTTCTTCACTGGATGTACTTTCTCATGTATCCCATCACTACTTTTTTTTTTATTAATTTATAAAAAAAATTCGTTTGTGATTATTTTTTGGACCACTGTACACTTGACACTTTTTTTTGGTAATTTGTGCTATCAGAGAGCCTTGCATGTATGCTTGGAACCCTTTTGGGATTTAACTCTGGTATAAACTGTAAAAATCATACCTTTACGCTTCCGAGCTTGTGAGAAGTATTGGGTATTGTTGGGAATTTTACATAGAACTTAATGCAACTTTTCTGATCTTAATTAAGAGCTTGTTTGATTAGACGATAAAAAGTTAGGGTTAATTGAAGAGCTTGTTTTGATTAACTAATTTACGTAAAAGAGAAATTACTAGAGCTTGTTAGTTTTTCTCAGTACCAGCTTAGATAGAACGCATCTCAAATAACCAAGTCAATATTGATTGCATGATTAGGAAAGTCGCAGCAGAGCTGAAATCGTTTTTATTATTGATTTTTATTTATTTTAATATCACTGCATTTTTAGTTTTTAGTTTAATTCAAACCCCCCCCCCCCCCTTTATATTCTGTTTCTTGACTAGATGTGCCTGATGCAAAAATGCATTGACTTTTAGGCTGTGTCCCTGAGGATTCGACCCTGCTTCCCTGTGCTACCTTTTTAGTGCATTCCAAGCAGTGATAAATTTATTTGCTTAATACGTGGGCGACATCGTGTTAACAGAGCATAAGTGTTATGTTGGTAAAGATATAATTATCATGATAGTGGGAACATGATTATTATGTAAAGTATTGCGAGTTAGCAATATTAATTATAGAAAACAAAAGTTTCAATTCACAAAGTTGCAGAGGTTGAAAGGTTATTTTTCTATAATTAAATGAGAGAATATTATACTTCATTTCAAATCTAAAAGCTTAGATCGAGAAATTTTAATCAAATTTAGTCAAAGGACATATATAAATGTTATGTTGAAAAGATTCAACATAAGGGAATTCTATATATGGTAATATTATAGCAAGAGACTGATAAAGTATCATGTCTTTATGGAAGACATTAGGAATTGTATCCCATGCGCTTCGGGTATAGGATCAATTCCATATGCTGTAATATTTGACCTCTCTATCTATTCCAAATGCTTAGGGCATTAAGAGTGAAAAAAGGACCATAACCGAATATGACTAAAATATTTAAACAACCGTCAAGGACGATCTGAGGTTCGCTAAGGATTGGTTGCTCATGGGCAGTTGGAAGTATAGTAATGGATGGACCATATTGGCATTATTATGAATAGATAGGACTCTGTTAAGAATGAGTTGTCATATGGAAATTGTGGAAATGTTTCCATAATGGGAGTTGGATACTAAGAATCTGTGTAGGTTTGGAACTTTTATGCAAGAAGGATGTTCAAAGGAATGTACTTTGAATGTGGGACTTCATCTCTATGGAGTTGTCATGTAGCAATCTCCAATAGAGTGGTTTGTAATTTCATTGACAAAGTCTTTGTGACTTTGGTGCTATGACATTACAAAATGATCATTGCATAAAATGTTAGAATCTAACACATTATGATAGTGGCAAGAAATTGGTATTCTTACACTAGTGATAAGGATTAGGAATTGTGAAATGAGCATCATTGGAAATGTATTCAATTGATCTATTTCACAAAGTAAGGACAATAGTTAAACATAGTATGCATGCTTGGAACATGTGATGACTATTGTTATAATTCAAGAATTAAGTTGATTATCCGAAACATTATACAATGAATAATGTGTAATCAATATGGTGACTAATAAAAAGGTGTTTTATTTATGCTCACAAGTTTGAGGCCATATTGGATTCGATTGTTCTTGTGTTTCACTTCGCATGTTTTGACTTCCCGAATAACTAGGTTATTCAAACATCCACAATCAATCATACTTTGGAAGTAGGTAATGAGGTAAGACTGTCATGAATCTTATTGTAGATTGTCTAAAGTGTTTTGACATAGCAAAAATCTGCTGCAGTGTTCATGAGTGCTCCTGAAATAAGATTTGAGTATTAGATTAAACCCACGCTCACGTGAATCACTTCATGGATTTTATCATGAGTGATTGTGAAACGATAATATCTTATATTCTTGAAACAAAGACATATAGTTGCATTTTACGATTCGGTTGCTCATTGATAATATGTAAACGCACCAGTAACTTGGTGTTATAAAACATATTTGTAACGACCCAATTTTCATGTCCGAAAATTTCATTTTAAAATATTACTTTAGAAAACATTAATAGATAAAAACATTGTTTGATCACACCATAACACATCGCAAACCATGTTTTAAAAATTCAAACCATACATCCCATCAAAATATCAGAGTACAATCCCAGTGAATCTCGTAAATGCGGAAACCAGAGTGTGTGCATGATGTGCCGCTACCGCGTCGGCTCCTTCCCCTTCGATGAAGAGGTACCTGAAAACAAAACTGTAAACGTAAGCACAAAGCTTAGTGACTTCCCCCAACGTACCACATACCATACAAACACATAACATACGTACTGCCAGGCTATTCTGGGGTGCCTGACTACCCGGTACGGCCATTCTGGGGTGCCGAACTACCCATACAGCCATTCTGGGGTGCCGTCCTACCCGTGTCAAGCCATTCTGGGGTGCTGACTACCCATCGGTCCTAACAACCGATCCTCGGGGACTGGTCCCCTCCTGCTACCTCTATCGCATAACATAACAGGCCAACATTGTCACACCCCCAAACCAAGGATGGCGGAAACGTTTGGGGGTGGAGGACTTCATGTATAGTATCATAACCACAATTTCAATAGTAATTTAAGCAAACACAACCAACATATATATAATTGAAAAAGTTACATCACTTGTATGAATTACATGTTTCAAAATCAATTACAATATGTTGTCAAAATATGAAAAGTTTGACGCCTTAACGTCCCATCCTCAAAAGCACTTGATTACCTGTTTAGTGTTTTCCTGAGAATACAAGTTGTTTGAAAAGTGTCAACACAAAGGTTGGTGAGTTCATAAGCTTTTATTAATAATCTTAGTAGAAGTCTTTCACATGTAAATGTCGCGTTTGTTTCAGAAAAATCCGATATTTTCCTTGAAATCCGTAAAATGTTGCCTTATAACCAAAGACCAAAATGTATAAGAAATCATCATTACTTAGTACAAATGTCGTGAGTTTAAAATGATATGGAAAGTAAATTTTTAATCAACCTAAAACCTACTTCGGTTTTATGAAATCCCGTAAACTTTATGAATTGTTAACTCCCTAGGTGAGTCGCTATAATCATACTGTGACTATGTGAACCTGCCACAACGTTTCTCAGGCGTCGCGAAAATGAAATGACATTTGTCACCTGTAGACCTTCAGGTCCCACTGTAGCTAGCAGCAAGGTGTGGGGTGTCAAACCCAATATAGATCTATATACAAGTATCACGTTCTCCCTCAAGGAGATTCTGATTATAACTACCAGGAATTATATCCCGCACTCGGACGTACGGGGAGAGAGAGAGAGTCTCACAACATAGGTTAACAAGTTTACGTGAAATGTGTGTGAATATAAATTTTTCTTGTATGAATGTACCCTTTTTGTACGAGTGTGTTGAGTGATGTATCATAAACTATACCTATTATAGTTTATCTAAAATGTATGTAATATGTATGAATTCTTTTATGGAAATGTATTAGTGTTGTGAATTTATCAAACTATACTTTTTATAGTTAAATAATACGTGTTCCAAAATGAATGAATAATATTTAGTATGAATGACTTAGTTTCAGTTCATAATGATAAACTAACAAGGAAACACATTCAAATATTAGAACTTATGATTATACACTTTCCTCAACATAATACAAAGTGTTATGATATTTACATGCTGTTGGCTAACTTTAGCCATTCTGCCCTGTTTTGGAAAAATCATAGAAAAATCATACGAAGTCGAAAACTAGATCCGTAAATTCTGAGAGTTCACAAAATGTGTCTAGTTTACTCATAATTTTTATCACGATTTTTAATGACCTTCAACTTGTGTGAAAAAGTCCATAATCACAGACTGGTCCGGATTGTTGTTTGAAATGATAGGCAGTTTTGTAAAAATCACCATAAATTGTAGAAAAAACGTATGGAGATGTGCAAGTAGTCATTTTAAAGCTACAAACATGAACTATTTGCACCTTGTACAGTTTTGAAAACAAAAATGTTTAAGATGCCCAAAACAGTCCGTGAATGGAATTGAACTTTTCTGATGAAGGCTGTTAGAAAATTTTAGTTATGTTCTTGGTGTTTTAACTTGTATTCCCCCCCTGAAAACTTGAGAAAACATGAAAATGTAGGGGTATGAACTCACCTTAAGTGATTTCAGTAGATGATTGTTGAAGAATGGAAGTGTTTAATTCAAGAACACTTGGAGATGCCTTGAAGGTTTTCGAGAATCTAACATTATGGTTATGGAGTTTGTGTAAGCAATCAAAGATTTGAGTAGAAGGAAGTGAAATAATAATAGGGAGGATGAATTTTTACTTACTAAGAGTGGAAGAACACTTGAAATCAGCCTTGAATCTCGAAAATTTGTGTAGAAAAAGTTTGAGAGAAAAGTGGTGTTTGTTACTCAGTGGAATGAGAGAAATGAGAGAAAATGAGGAGTGTGGTTGTTTGTTCCAGCTCAAAAAAAACGTGGGAGTGAGTGAAATTTGAGTGTAAGGGCACATTGAATTGACATTGGTAAGGTGGGGAGGTATGGCTGGTCATAGAGTGGGTGTGGGGTGGTTGCTTGTGTCATAAGTTAAGGCAAAGTCAACATTCCACCTTAAATAAATCCCCCATTAGATCTTTATTATTTAGATAATGATTTTCATAAAAATATGTTTAAATTATGAATATTTAGAGTTTATTATGTTAAAATATAATTTCTGGAGAAAATCCCGCTTTAAAATCACGAAAAACGGGCTTAAAATGTTAAAAATATCAAAAATTGGCTAAAAGTGACAAATTCCCGAAGTCTGGCCGAGGTTCGGCCTTTTGATGCTGAAACCGAGAGGAGGGAGGGTAGAAACCGAGAGGGGAGAAGAGAGAGGGAAGGAAACGAGAGGGGGGAGGAGAGAACAGAGGGCGCGAAGAGACAGAGGGGCGGAGTAGAGACCGAGAGTAGGGAAGAGACAGAGAGGCGGGTAGAGACAGAGCGAGAAGAAGGGAGCAGATGAGGCGACAGAGAACCGAGGCTCGGTCCTCGCGTGCATTTAGCCAACAGAGGCACGGTCCTCGCATTCTTTAGCCAACAGAGGCTCGGTCCTCGCATGCCACAGCCAACAGAGGCTCGGTCCTCGCATTCTTTAGCCAACAGAGGCTCGGTCCTCGCATGCCACAGCCAACAGAGGCTCGGTCCTCGCCTAAGAAGCCTCTCTTCTTGGTTTCGGTTCCTAAAGCCTATTTTTCTAGTTTTCGCCCCGTTTTAAGCCGTTTTTGACCCGGTTAAGGGCCGGAATGACCCGAATGATTCTAAAAAGTTACAGGAACTATTTGAGGGAGATTTGGGAGAGATTTCTCATACTTGGAGAGATTTCTCATACAAAGAGATATTTGAGAGAGATTTCGCATACTTGGAGAGATTTGGGAGAGATTTGACATTCTTGGAGAGATTTCTCATACAAAGAGATATTTGAGAGAGATTTCACATACTTGGAGAGATTTGGGAGAGATTTGACATTCTTGGAGAGATTTCTCATACAAAGAGATATTTGAGAGAGATTTCGCATACTTGGAGAGATTTGGGAGAGATTTGACATTCTTGGAGATATTTCTCATACAAAGAGATATTTGAGAGAGATTTCACATACTTGGAGAGATTTGGGAGAGATTTGACATTCTTGGAGAGATTTCTCATACAGAGAGATATTTGAGAGAGATTTCAAGTGTGGCATTTGTGAGTGTTTGGCTCCGCAATGCAAGTCTCTTGAGCCCCGTTAAGTCATGGTTAAGGATCCCACACACTCCCAATGAGTATGCAACATGGTTTTTATCAGTTTAGTTCATTGATTAGCACTAGGGCTTAGGAAATTTTTAACACGAGACTTTTCTCAAGTGATGTTTTCCCATTAATATAGCAAGTTATACAGTACGAACATAACACAAACCCTAATACACAAGGTTTAATCGAGTTGACCGGCTTGACCTGATGACTTGACTTGACTCAAGATTGACGATTGTCACAAACATACAAACATATCATCACATACTGTCAGACGTTTCTGGGGTATCTGACTACCCTGCGGTCCTAACAACCGAACTTTACTACTATCGCATATAACGTATCATGATAGCATATAACATATTAGGTAATAGCAAACCTAGATGATATCACAAAGACAATCATCTATCATACGTCCCCTACTGGTGGGCCGGCATTGTGGCTTTAGACCCACCACTACTGGAAGGTAACTCACCTCAAAGTAGCTGCTGAACTGATCGGAAACTAACTGACTGCTGCTACTCCGGAAATCCTCCGGCTGCAATTCCCACAACATACTCAATTAAACACTGTTAACTGTCCTTTGGTAAAATGACCATTTTACCCCTGGTCTAGCTCTAAGTCAATGTCAGAGTCAACTTTCAGTTGACCCGACTCGCCGAGTTGGCTCTCCAACTCGTCGAGTCCCTATCAGACGATTGTCCTGAGTCCCTGTTTCTACTCGTCGAGTTAGGCTATGACTCGCCGAGTTCATCTTCTAGACTGACGTTCAACCTCTTCATCCTACTCGCCGAGTTGTATGAACAACTCGTCGAGTTCGTCTTCATCCGAAGAACACTTATGCTAAGACTCGCCGAGTTGTATGAACAACTCGCCGAGTCTGTTCTTGATCTATGAAGATTGCCTTGGACTCGCCGAGTCAGGGCATTGACTCGCCGAGTCCTATCATGAGTGAGTTCAACTTCCAACCCACCGAGTCACCCCCTGTGACTCACGGCTCAACTCGATACATCATAAAGGGACCAATTCAGTGACTCGCGACCAGACTCATCGAGTCACATATACGACTCGCCGAGTCGCAGCCATGCATCCATCAAATACACCGATTTGCTCGATTCCAGTCCATGCCATTCACAGATCTGGGCTTCTAGGACACAAATCACACGTAAAGTTTCCAACTTTACGTGTAGATATTCACCAATATGGATTTTAAGGCTCAAAGTGCACCAAAAGAGGTAGATCTAGGGCTTTCATGCAATATGACCCCATAAAGGCATTAGATCCAAGCTCCAGGGACTAAATCATGCCTAGATCTAAAGGCTAACAACTTATTACAACCCACAAAGCACAAACAAGCTTGGGGAAGAGCCCAAGAAGGACTCCTATGAAGCTAAAAGAGATTACAAGCTTGAAAACAGAGGGGAAACGAGCTATACCTCAAGGAAAACGTTGAGATGACACAAAGATGCCTGGTCTCCTTCTCCTCTTCTTGATCTACTCCTCTTTCTCCTCAAAATCTTCAAGAACACTCCAAAACACTTCAATCTCTCAAGGAAATAAGGGTATAAACGAGGTTGGGAGTTCTGGGGGTGAATGGGGACGAGTTTGGGGCGGAATGAGGGTTTAAATAGGGTGCAAACCCTTGAAATTTAGGGTTTCATCCAGCAGCGGTGACTCGCCGAGTCCGGGATATGGACTTGCCGAGTCGCCAACTTAAACGTGTCCTGAGTCTCGTCCCTACTCGGCGAGTCGGACCTATGACTCGCCGAGTCCAAGGCTAAAATAGGGAAATACTCAAATAAAATTCACATACCGGAAACCAGGTGCTACAATATTGTTGTATGTTATTTGATGAGTAAATATAGCAAGCATATGAGTCTAATTTTATCCTTTCCTTTTACCCAAAGTGGGATAAAATCGATATATGTGGGCCCCTCGATGATTTAGTGATGACACCCCAAAGCGCTTGGCCAAGCCTGGACTAATTTGATCTGTTAAATTAGTCAGTCGTCATAAATCGGAAATCAGGAAACAACACATAGACAGAGAGAATGATTATAATTCATGTCTCATGTCTATACGATATCTATAATGGAGGAATATAGGATCCCTTATATAAAGGACGTGTCAGAGTGCGACAATGGCTTTTAAGAGCTACGATTGCTAATCGGATTTTGAATTCGTACTTGAAATTATAGTTGTTAGACATATCCAAGTAGGAGAGTGTTGGATTAGGTGTCTAAGCCCATAACCATATTTTGTATGTCTTGACCCGATTTTATCATGGTCCTTTTGGGTTGCCTTCACACTGGTGACTAGATAGGATGACTATTGAGGGGAGAGACTGATTTTATTATTAAGAATAATAAATTGAGGCATAAATATGATTTATTAATATATTATAAGAATAATATATTAATTAGGAATCATATTATTAATTAGTATTTAATCAGAAATTAATTTGGAATTAATTTTGGGATTAAAGGACCTGATTAAAAGTAAAGGGTTGTTTTGTAATTATTTGATAAGTGAGGCTTTGGGCCATTGGATCACCTTTATTAGGGCTAGGCCGAAAATCCTAGAAGGGTCTAGGAGTTTTCGTCCAAGGTCCTAATGTAAGGAGGTCTATGGACTTTCTTAGGCCCTAAGCTAAGGGATTAGGGTTTCCACCCTTGAAACCCTAGCTAGCCTCAAGTATAAATAGACCCCCTAGGCTCTAGATTCTTTCCACCCCTTGGAGAAACCCTATAAGAGCCGTTTTTGGAGTAAGCTACCCTTTCTCCTCTCACTCATATTCATCATCTCACTCAAGTGTGTTTGTAAGCCATTAGAGGTACTACATTTGTGGTACTTGTTCTCAAGAGAAAAGGAACTTCAAGATTTAGTTGTTATTACTATATAGCAACAAATGTATGTAATATAATCCTTTGTTTGTGTGTTTAAAAATTATTAGATGCATATTAGGGTTTTCTCTTTTGTTCATAAGTTTTGTGTTTAATAGTGAAAACATAGATCCAAACTAGGGTTGCATGTACGCATAGGATTGTTTGTATAAAACACAACTTGCTCCTTTGGGCACAACTTACTCGGAAACTCATCATCATTTGTCTTGTTCATAGGAATGCACTCATCAGGTTTAGTGTCCACTTCCATGTAAATTCCATCATCTTGCTCACCTTGCAAATCCTTCCTTGCACCTAGGATATCATCCCTACCACCATGTAAATCTTGCATATCGATTCCATCATCCATATCCATATGATTGTGCACTTCTTCATGATCTTCATTTGTACTAGATAATTAGTCTAAAGAACTGCGAACTTCTGCTTACTTTTCAAGAATCCATTGATGTACATTAACACCAAGATGGTCCATATATACATCAATTACAAAATCAGAAGCATACCCTACTTCGATTAGTTCCATGTAATCCATGTCGGTCACGATTAACTTTTATCAATCAGGAAAATAAATCTCAGGCATGAAAAAGTACACATTCACACATATCTCAAATGTAAATCTTTCAAGGAACTCGACAAATTCCTTCTTGTCCATTCCAACAAAATCAACATCATCAAACCATTGCTCTGCTCCATCTGAGAAAGTAATAGAGGGTACCTAGTAAAAAAAATCCAGCAAAATGTAGATCAATCTTCATGAAAATGGCCATAGCAAAGACAAAGTTCGCCGATTTGAGTGACGAACACTTGAAGAAAAGGATAGGATCGAAGAACAGTTGAACAACAAATTTCGATGAGGAAGTTAAGAAGAAAGTGTTCGAAAGAGACAGTTTAGGGGTTTAAACATACATGATTTCTCATTAACTCCTATATACATGTGGTAATGTGTAACGTCCCAAAAATACGGTCTAAAATTTCCGTTTGAAAAACATTACTTAAACTATATTTATAAAACCATAAAGTCATTCATAGAATAAACTCAGAGTATTGATTTAAAACATGTTCTTATTATCAGAGTAAACATCCCAGGCTGAAACTCCTTTGGTGTGTGCCATGTGATCACCCCAAGCTCTGCTGTCCGCTACCGGAAGTACCCGAAACTAAAACTGAAAATTATAAGCACGAAGCTTAGTGAGTTCCCCAACCTACCACATACCATACACATATCCACGTACTGGGCCCCCGCCCGCTGCATTGGGACTTGCCTGGCATCAGACTCACTCCGATATCGAGCCCCGCCTAGCATCGAGCCCCGCTCGATATACAGATTTGTCTCTCTTAGGCCCCGCCTATCTTCGGGCCTCATCAGCTAAGCATATACAAGCATATAAATAGCACATAACAAATAAGCTAACATACTCTACAATAGTCCTGTGTCGAGGCCTCGCCTATCTTGGGCCCCGCCCCTGTACTGCTACTGATAAGTCATGAAACCCCATCCATGCTCCTACTGCTGGTGAGATACAGGTCCCTGCCCACACTCACCTCCCTACCAAGCACATACAAGTATCACACATACAACAAGTATAATCTAACATGCAACATACATCGAGTTTACCCCGGCATCAGACCTTGGTCTGGAATATCATACACATAAACCTGTCTCGGGCACCCGCCCAGCATCGGACCTTGGTCTGGAACATAATACTAGCATATAGTGCCTAGGGCTAACCCCCGGAACTTCCTACTCATAAACTACATGGGCCGGCATTGTGGCCTTAGATCCATTCACACAATGAAGATACTCACCTTGCACTACTGAACCCTTGCTGATACACTTCTGGCTTCTATTGGACAATCCTCGCACTGCTGCTCCTCTAGTTCCCCGAACTATCAATACCACAATAATACTTAGCCCAATACAATAATCCTTCGTAGGGTAGAATGACCATTCTACTCCTCCTAGTCCAACTTAATACATATTCAAAGTCCAACACTAGGTAAGCTTCCCAAGCCCACCAGTGACCCACTAATGGCTCAATTTGCTAAACTGGGCCCAATACCTTTAATAGGCCTTACCCTAAGCCCAATTATATCCTTGGCCCAAAAAATCTGATTTCGGATGGCCTGCTAAGGCCCAAACACTCAAACATGCCCTAATCCGCAACCCAATAATTCATGACCCATACAGACAAAAATACGTGGGGCATACATCTACGTACACTAAGCGTACATGCATGATGGTGTGTACGCTGGGCGTACCTACACGTATGCTCAGCGTAATTTCCTCTACTAAGACCTTTTCTCAATAAGTGCTCAATACCCCAATCCAGAGGCTACAAACTCAGATCCAAGTCCTCTTCCACGTCTTAATCCATAAAGTTGCTTACTTGATGGCTTGCAACCCATCAAATAAGCCCAAACTCAAAATGTGACAAAATACTTCCTTAACAAGGGCTGGATCACATGCATTAGCTCATTGGGACCATAAAGATCGAGACTTTACTGCTTATGGGGCACTTTTAGCTCTAAGGGTGGCAATCCCAAGCGTAAAGATGAAGTTATATCATAAAGGTCCAATCTTTGGACCTAAAAAGATCCCAAAGCTTACTAAATCTAGATCTAAGCTTCTATGAGGAAAATTAGAAACTTTATACCTTCTGGGGCTTGCAAATGAGCTAGAGAACTTGGATCCAAAGGCTCTTCCTTGATCAATGAGACTTCAAGATGGTCACTCCACTCCAAAAACACCAAAATGCACTCAAAATGGCCTTACAATCTCCAAGGACACTCTAGAGGGTTTAGGGTTTCGTGGTGGCTGAGTGAAGATGAGAGGGAGGCTGGTAACCAGGGTGTTATGTTCTTTATATAGTGGCTTACCCTAAAAATTAGGGTTTTGAGACTCCGAGCGTACGTTGGGCGTACGCCTCCTGTACCCGCGATCACTTGCTCTAATACGTTGGGTGTAACCCAGCTTACGCTGGGCGTACCCAGCTAAACCCACGCTTGCACTTCATGCATGCAAGGGACTACCTTGCCAACTTTTCCATTAAGGGGCCATACATATCAATCACTTCAAAGTACTATAACTCCTTCATTCTAAGTCCGTTTTGACGAACTTTATATCCACGGAAAGGTGGCGAGAAGCCTACGCTTCTAGCAACACTCCCCGACTCGAAACCTTCTCGAATAAAACTCAAAGCCCATAAACGACCAAAACGCCCCTAGCCTTGGCTTCCGAAATCCATAAATGAATATTTTAGAACAGGGAATTACATAATGACGTGGACTAAATTAAACTATTTGGATATTAGGTGGAAATAGATAATTGCTATGTAGGATGGGGGTTACCAGGTGACCCCTTCATTTTTCCAAAAGTGCCCTTTTAAAACCAGAAATTACAGGTTTATGCCATTAAAATGCAAAAAATAGTCACGATGGAGCATTTAAACCATTATACGTAACTTTGTTGGGCCATAGTGACAATAACCTTATGACAATAGGAATAGTTAGTTACCTTAATAAGTCATTTTCCTAAACATTTAACACTCTTTTACAATTCTGCAAATGTTGTTGCTTTGTGTAGAGATGTATACAAAAGTGTATGTGTTGCAGGGGCGATTCTACCATTATTAAATCTCCAACTGAACCAAAGTGGTTCGATGAAGGTAATTAGAAAATTACATCTTATAACTTTGATTTTATATATGTTCACGCTAATTCAATTGCATTATGTAATTGTTACTCTAGAAGTGTTATTCTTTGTCACTGATAAAAAAAAATTGTTTTTGGAATCTTCACAAATGGATAACTTTAGAAAGATTTTTTTTACATATAATTAAATGTTTTTTTAGCATCCAGTTTCTATAATTTATGTTACAATGTTAGAGGTTGAATCTGATAACATTGTGACACCGGTGTATTCACTAGAAGCTGAGTTTACAAAACCATTATGGGTATTCACTAATCTCAATACACTTTGTATTTTCTACTTATCTATTTCTTTTTTTCTGTTTTTATTAATTAAAAAAATATATCATATAGGCTTCCGTTACCAAAGGGCTTCTAGCCCAGCGGTATCCGGTGTTGCCCTCCCTACTTGAGGTTGAGGGTTCAAGTCCCGTCGTGGACATAGGTGGATTTAAGGTGTAGTTTAGGAGCAGGTTAGATTTGCTGTTTCAAAAAAAAATATAGGCTTCCGTTGCCTCATTTATGTATGCATAATTGGACATTTCCACTTCCATTAATAGCCTATCAATGTATAAATAAATAAAATATTTATCTTAACATCCCTTTGCAAGCATTCAATCGCTTCCAACTCTCACAAAGCAGTGGAATCTTTCACTAATTTTCATTCATTGGTTGAATGATTATTGATTATGAATGTTGTCACCATCTTCTGTAGAAGCTCTCATCGTGTTATTTTCTCTTTTTTATTACTTTAATAATGTTAGGTGCATCGTGTTTTTGCCTTATTTTTGTTAATATTTCGCAAACCAAACACATTTTGGTAAATAAAATTTAAAATAACCACCCTTAAATACAAAACTCCAATAAAAAAAAATACTAATTAAACTAATGAGCGATAAAGAAGATACAAAAAGAAACAAGAAGCTTATCTAGAAACAATGCGTTACAATTCTTTAGAGAAAATAAAATGTTATAGTTTCTTGAAAACCATTACATTTTTTTTTTCTTTTACAAAATTCTTAAGCTCACTTTTTTGTTGAAGAAAATTTACTTTTACAATCCCAATTTCTTCACCTTTTGACCTCTCAAACCATTCCAAAACGCAGCCGCATTTACCGCTTTCTTACCCGGCAATTGTACCTCCAAGACCTTACATTTCAATAAATTAATAAATTAATTTAAATAAAATTATATTTATAGGATTAATGACATAAATAGGTAACAAACTTTTTTTTTTTTTTTTGAAAATACCATTATTTTGAAAAAGGTGTCCTTTGTTCACAAAGAACATTTATTTTAAAGGTATTTTATGAACAAAATGTTCCACTTGTTTACCTTATGATTGTACTTTTTTTTAAAACACAAATATACCGATTTTCTTGTAATTTTCACCTTTAGTGATAAAAAATAAAATCAAACTTTAAGTTTTCTTGAAAAAAAAAAATCTTGGAATAAATATTGTTACGGTAAATGCATCCTCACCTCAAGAGCCGTGCCCCCGCTACATGGTATAATCATCGACCCTTTTTTGAATGCCACGTCATCATCTTTGCTAACTTGAGCATCATCATCATTATAAACCCTAGAAGTTATAATTTTGAGATCAAGTTCACTCCTTTTATCATTCTTTTCATCAATTACAACAATTTTAGCTCGGGTCCCTGGCCACCCTGCAAAAGCCCTCACCTAAAAACTTGTTTATTTATAATTAATTATGTGATGATAAAAGATTTGGATTAAAAAATATATTTTATTTTATCTCATCTTATGGCATCATACCTTATTATGTAGAGTCAAAGCTTCATTGTCAAAAGATAACCATGACTCCTCTTGAGTTATCTACAAGAAACAAAAAAAAGCTTAACAACATAATAGCAATGTACATTTCTGTTAAACTTAAGGGCTTTTATGTCATTATCCCTTTAAGTAACTCAACTAACTTTTGGAGCCAAAGTGGCTTTTGAGTCATCTTGTTCTTGAGCTTTTGTCTTTGCAGATCCATTGAATATAGAGGGAAGTTCTTGAAGCAAGAGTTTAGATCCTGTGTATATTAGGATCATTATAAAGTAATGTTTATTTATTTATTTAGTTATTTATTTATTCCATTGAATGAGAATATGACATACCTTGTGCAAATAGTAGATCAAGCAATTCTGGAGCCTGAAAACAAATCACATAATTTTTATTATTATTTATTTTCACTAATGAAAATGCAACAAATTGTATCAATTTCATATTTGGAAAAGAATTCAAACCTTAATATGATCATCGATTTTCATTTTTTCATAGGCAATAATGGGGCCCGCATCTAATGCCCGGACAGTGAATGCTAATGATACACCAGTTTCTGTAACTCCATCCTGATGAAGATTATTATTTTCATATAAAGATATAAACTTTTTTTACTAATGTTACTTATAAAATGTATAAAAAAAATAAAGAAAAGAAAAAGAACCTGCAATGCTCTTTGAACAGGAGCAGCTCCACGGTATAAAGGCAGCAAGCTTGGGTGTATATTCACAGTCCCTACAGATAATACATTCAAAGATAATAACAAAAGAATTCAAGAAAACTTGAAAGATAGTGTGGTGAGAATGAGATCTTTAAGAACACTAACCTAATAAAGGAATCTGTAAAAATTTGGTTGGTAATATGTTGCCATATGCTGCTGTGATGCAAAGTTGAGGCTCAAGTGCTCTGAAATTGGACAAAAATGCTTCCTCATTGGCTTTAACAGGTGTGAAAATTAGGTCATTAGGGAAGCCTCTATCGAGAGCATGTTGTGCTACAGGTGATGGCATCACTTTTCTTCCCCTATCTCTTCCTGAAGGTGGCTGGGTAACAATCGCTGCAACCTGAATCACATTGGGTGAGAATTTGAAATTTGAAAGCCATTGTCATTGATTACTCGCGAATGTAAATGGATTTAAGGGTCGTATTCATATTCATATTCATAATTAGGTTAGATATTGATGTAATACTACTCTGATTAATTCATCGCAGTTTGTCAAAGATTAAGTACCTCGAATAAGGAATCAGCGGCGGAGGATGCGTCAAGAAGAGTCTCGAGAACGGAAGCAGAGACCTAACACGAATCAGATTTCAAAATCGAAGCCCCAATCGAAAATTATTTCCCATGGCGATGCTTAACGTAAATTGTAGGAACATTGGGCGAGAGATTACCGAGGGAGAACCCATGAAAACGAGTTTTTTCTTCTTGGGAGGAGTGAGAGTAGCAGCAGAAGTAGATAAAACGGCGGTAGGGGGCGAAAAGGAAGGCGTTGCATGACAGCAAAAGCGGCGGAGCATCCACGACGATGATGATAAGTGGTGCATTTTTTCCGGCAGGTTCCGATGGGTACAAAAGTATTCAATATCGTGAATCGCCGTCCGTTTTCATCATAATTCAAGCCATTTTCGTCACTGGATTGGATGTTTTGTTCCTTTATCCACCGCAAGGGTACAATAGTCATTTCCATTTGTATTTTAGAAGCTTTTTATGAAAAAAAAAAAAAAAAAAAAAAAAAAAAAAAAAAAAAACTAGAATTAGAGAGAAAGCTTGGTGCATACATTTCACAAATCTAGTCATGTTAACACAACACAAATCCATATTTCATCTATATATCATCAATTTTCGTCAACACATATCCATAGTACTTCAAACGTATGATAATCAATATTTCATAACATCACAGGTATCAAAATCGAAGGAACAAATTACATTCAGTGCAAAGAAAGTCGAAAATCGATATTTTTTTTGTTAATGAAAATTAGGGATGAGCAAATGAACCGGGGAACTGATCGGAACCGGAACCCGATGGAACCGGTCGGGCAGGGATCTGGACGTTATTTTTGTGTATTTTTGGAACCGGGAACCGGTAGGAACCGAAACCGATATAACCGGAACCGACAAAAACCGGTAGAACCGACAAAAATCGGAATCGTATGATGCTATTTTTCAAGGACCGGTTCCAACATTTGAAGACACGACAAGAACCGGTAGAAACCGGGAACCGGTAGAACCGGAACTGATAGAACCGCCGGGTCGGTTCGGTTCTTGATTTTGGCAGAAGCCGGTTCCCGGTTCCGATCCGGTTCCGGCCGGTTCGGTCCTTTTGCTTATCCCTAATGAAAATTGATAATCGACACAAACGAAAACAAAATCGAAGCTTAAACTTACCTGATCGGAGACGGAGGAAGGAAACGCCGACAAAGAAGATCGACGATGGCTGGAAGGCAGATCGCCGAGGAAGACCGCCGATGGTTTGAACTATCGTGAACGACAGAGAACAGGTGAGCGGACAAAACAAGAACGCGAGTAACGACCGTATCCAATTGATTAGATAGTTGGGTATAAAAGTAATTTAAGTTTTAAATGGTTAAAAGTTTCAAAATGTTGACTTTTCAATAGACTCATTTTTCTAAGTTGGTTTTAATTTTTTTTTTATTTTACCAAATATCTTTTATTTTTTTTAACTTATAGAAAAAGATAAACTAACAATTATTTTAAAAGATAAAACAACAACTCTTATTTGGGAACTATTGTAACATTAGAGAAACTCGTCATGCCATCATTAAATACTCATCAAATTTCATTTTATTGCCAAATATTTATTTAAAATGTGATTCAAAACAATAGGAGTGAATAAAAATAAGAAAAACGCGTTAAAAATAAAAAATAAAAAATATTGTGTAATCGAAATTTAAAACAATACATGAGAAATATTGTGACAACCGTCAAATTCTGGTCAATTCAAAGTCAAATAAAGTCAACAAGTCAGCTCAACTAATCTTTGTGTACTAGGACTTACGTTCAGTATTTACTAAACAACTCGCTATTCTGATAAGAAAACATAAATCGAAAAGTACATACAACTAGATCTCTTTAACCTAAAAACTGCGGTAAGTGGCAAGCCAAACCGATAAAACAATGATGCTTACTCATCGGGAGTGTGTAAGATCCTTAAACAAGGCTTAACAGGGTTTACGAACCATGCATTGCGATGCCGGACACTCACAACTGTCCCACATGGAACCTCTCTCAATCATTTTCACTCTATCTCTCTCTATGTCAAATCTCTCCCAAATCCCTCTAAGTATGTGAAATCTCTCTCCAATAACTCTCTGTATGAGAAATCTCTCCAAGAATGTCAAATCTCTCCCAAATCTCTCCAAGTGTGAGAAATCTCTCCCAAATCTCTCTCAAAAATTCCCGTAACTTTTTGGGATCATTCGGGTCATTCCGACCCTTAACCGGGTCAAAAACGGCTCAAAACGGGGCGAAAACGAGAAAAATAGGCTTTAGGAACCGAAACCAAGAAGAGAGGCCTCTTAGGGCGAGGACCGAGCCTCTGTTGGCTGTGGCACGCGAGGACCGAGCCTCTGTTGGCTGTGGCATGCGAGGACCGAGCCTCTGCTCTGGGTCTCCCCTCTCGGTTCCCTGCTCTGCCTATCGGTTCCCTTGCTTCCCTCTCTGTCTCCTCGCCTACTCTCGGTCTCTGTCTCTCTACCCGCCTCTCTGTCTTCTCGCGCCTCTCTGTTCTTTCTTCCCACCTCTCGGTCTCTGCTCCCTCTCTTCTCTTCTCTCGGTTTCTTCTCCC
Organism: Lactuca saligna; assembly: GCF_052625555.1. NCBI lineage: Eukaryota > Viridiplantae > Streptophyta > Magnoliopsida > Asterales > Asteraceae > Lactuca > Lactuca saligna. The sequence continues at coordinate 289,653,794 of NC_136420.1, read as the reverse complement.
ACCTCTCGGTCTCTACTCTCCCTCTTCTTCCCTCTCGGTTTCTACCCTCCCTCCTCTCGGTTTCAGCATCAGAAGGCCGAACCTCGGCCAGAATTCGGAATTTTGTCATTTTTAGCCCATTTTTGATATTTTTAACATTTTAAGCCCGTTTTTCGTGATTTTAAAGCGGGATTTTCTCCAGAAATTATATTTTAACATAATAAACTCTAAATATTCATAATTTAAACATATTTTGATGAAAATCATTATCTAAATAATAAAAATCAAATGGGTGAATTATTAAAGGTGGAGTGTTGACTTTGCCTTATCTAATGTCACAAGCAACCACCCCACACCCCCTCTTTGACTAACCACACCTCCCCACCTTACCTAGGTCACTTCAATGTCCCTTACACTCAATTTACACTCATTTCCACGTTTTTAGAGCTGGAACAAACATCCTCTCTCCTCATTTCTCTCATTTGCCCTCATTTCACTAAGTATCAAACACCACTTTTCTCTCAAACTTTTCCCACTCCAATTTCGAGATTCAAGGTTGATTTTCAAGTGTTCTTCCACTCTTAGTAAGTATAATTCATCCTCCTTATGATTATTTCATTTCATTCTACTCAAATCATGAATATCTTACACAAACTCCATCATATTAGCGTTAGAGTTTCGAATCTTCAAGTGACTCTTCAAGTGTTCTTGGGTTGAACACTTCTCTTCTTCAACACTTATCTACTGAAATCACTCAAGGTGAGTTCATACCCCTACATTTTCATGTTTTCTCAAGTTTTCAGGGGGGAATACAAGTTAAAACACCAAGAACATAACTAAAATTTTCTAACAGCCTTCATCAGAAAAGTTCAACTCCATTCACAGACTGTTTTGGACAACTTAAACATTTTATTTTTCAAAACTGTACAAGGTGCAAATAGTTCAAGTTCTTAGCTTTAAAATGACTACTTGCACATCTCCATACGATTTTTCTACAATTTATGGTGAATTTTACAAAACTGCCTATCATTTCAAACACCAATCCGGACCAGTCTGTGATTATGGACATTTTCACCCAAATTTGAGGTCATTAAAAATCTTGATAAAAATTATGAGTAAACTAGACACATTTTTCGAACTCTCAGAATTTACGGATCTAGTTTTCGACTTCGTATGATTTTTCTATGATTTTTCTAAAACAGTGCTGAAAGACTAAGAATTAATTAACAGCTTCTAACTATCAAAACACTTTGTAACATGTTGAGCAAAGTGTTAAAACTTTGATAACTTCATATATTACATGTATTTCTTGTTATGATATATTTATATTATAGGAAATTACTTGCTGAATTTATAAGAATCCTCCATCATAATCATTAGTACAAGACAAAACAAGTTAAACATAGCTATATTGTACTATACATTTGACTTCCATAGAATGGGATTCTTAAACACCACAAAGAAATATACTAAACTATAATAGGTATAGTTAGGGTACATATACATTTCAAACATTTTAATAGACTATAATAGGTATAGTTTATGATCATTTACATAACATACTTATACAAAAAGGGGTACAAATAAAAAGTGTCGGTTTTTATATAAAAAAGGGGTACAAATACAAAGTGTCGGGTCTCTATACAAAAAGGGGTACAAATACAAAGTACCGGGTCTCTATACAAAAAGGGGTACAAATACAAAGTGTCGGGTCTCTATACAAAAAGGGGGTACCGATACAAAGTACCAGGTTCACTTAAGATAGTTATTATGATATTAAAACTATACTTCATCTAGAATTGTTAGACTTCAACTATAGTCGCTGAACGTATATGTTTGAGTCATATAAGAATTTAATCTTGATTGGCCTAGAATTGGTGGTGCCCGCCTCATCTCCTGTTCCTCGTTGGGTTGTGGACCTAGGGCAGACCCACTATATTCAACGTTTTATCTAATTTAAACCTTATATAACTTATATACGTTGGACGATTATAGAGGAACTCTACGGGTCATTCTAGGGTTCATTAATGCATCATAGAGGAATAATTCTATTCACACTTAACTAAGAAAATATCGGATTTTCTGGAAATCAAACTATATCGATTTTACAAGGAAAATGGTTTCTACTTCAAACAAAACTCTTACGAACTCACCAACTTAATTGTTGACACTTTTCAAAACTACTTGTATTCTCAGGAAATCAGTGAAACAAGAAAACGTCATCGCTTTGAGGATGGGACGTTAAACCGTCAACAATTTATTTTTTTGTCATCATAATGTAGTTGATTTTGAATCATGTAAACATATACTTTGGTGTAACTTTTTTAATTATATTTATGATGGTTGTATTTACTTTGAGCACTATTATATTCGTTGTTGTGATACTGTACATGAAGTCCTCCACCCCCGGACGTTTCCGCCATCCTTGGTTTGGGGGTGTGACAAATATGTGAGAAAATGAGGAATATTTGGGGAAATAGAAGAAAAATAAAATTAAGACTAAATTTTGGCTCTTATTAAAAAAAAAGCAATGACTTAATATGGAAAATCTCTTTTTCTCTAACTTTGGTATTAATTTGAGTAAAAAAGAAATGCTTATTGATAGTTTAACATCGTACATAAACCAATTAAATAAAGGGTGATGCTAATAAGACACCCCTTAGACACCCCATAATCATTTTTATAAAAAATCAACCTATAATCAACTTCTTGTAATCATCTTTTTCGGAAAATAAGTTCTATATGTTTCACGAAAAGGAGGACTACCTTCATATATTATTTTTGGCCTCAAAGTAAGGAAAACCATGTTAGAAAAGCTAAAAGTTGAACTAAATCCACTAACTAATCCTAACTTTTATCTTTCCAGACAAAATTAGAATTAAAGAAACATAACATAATTATTTATACAAATATGATCAAACAGTATAGAAAAAATACCCAATTAATCAATTAATTTACCTTTGATGCAGTGACAAACACAAAAGCACCATAAAGACTTATTCACTGTGCACCTCTATCTTTATATATGCCCCACACTTATGCTAAAAAAAATAAATAAATAAAGTGTTCTTACAAAGGACTATCAATTATTTAAACCAATTTGCTCTAAAAAGAAAACATATGCTTTCTCAGGAGATGCCAAGCTAAAAATTAATTTACTGGCAAACATCATAGATCAGCTATGTCAAAAATTAACCCTCCGGGTTCAAACGAGTCGAGCTGAGCCTGAGCATGGTCAGGCTCGGCTCGGACTCATTTAAGTTATACGAGACTCGAGCTCGGGCTCGCTTTGATTCGAGCTTCTTGTACTGAGCTCGGCTTGAAACACACAAAAAAAAATGAAATTCAAAATATAAAAAATATTCAAGCAAATATAAGATCCAAAAAATCCAGTGAACAAGCTAGATGATTCTCTTTGTGTTGAATCGAACAAAACTGACTATTGTGGAAGCGTCTAAGGTCTTTAAAGAAGAGAAAGGGAAATGGGTTCTACATAGAAATAGAGGTGGCTGACGGTGGTTAGGGAAAGCCTATGGATAGTAGAAAGCGGGAGGAGATCGAGTAGGCGTGTTGTATCGTGGTAGGGGTGCTTGTTTTAGCTTTATTTTTCAAATTGTTTAGCTTTTTAGTTTATTTTTTGGACTATTAAATTAATGTTTAGGTTAGCTTATTTGTTTACGTTTACAAGTTTATTTTATCTAAAAATAAGTCAATTTTTATAAGCCAAGTAAAAACATTTTTCTTTTGCCAATTGATTAGCTTATTTGTTTATATTTACTTATTTATCTTCAACCCTAAATAATTCTTTTTGTCCCAACGGCCAACATTACATTATTCTCCTTTTAAGTCATTTTACAAAAATAAGTTAATCCAAATATTTTTTTAAAGCTTATTAGCTAATAAATCATAAGCTAACTTAAACATTTTTTTATCTTATAAGCTCATAAATTCTTAAGGTCTTCAACTCATATGCTTAAGCCCCAAAAAATAAGGCTACAGGAACACCACCTTTAGTGGCGGTGTAGCATATAGGGTACATTAGTGGTGCTGCTGGCAGTGGTCGATGGTCAGGGTTCATAGACAGAAAGGTAAAACTGAATAAAAACGAAAACTAAAATGTTTAAAATGGATTAGACCCCCCCCCCCCCCCCCCTTCAATTTTATTCGTAGAAGCGAAAATTATGTCGAGCAACGGTGAAGGCCGCTGACGGGAGGATAGAATAAGGAGATGGGTGGTGTTGGTGATGACAACTTAGGTTTAACTGGAAGCAAATGGATATATATATCCCTTATTTCGGGTTCGATCCGGTCCAAACTAGGGATGAGCGTGGGACGGAACCGACCAGTACCGTTCCCGATTTCCCGAAAACCAAATTCGATCAAAAATTAATCCCGAGTACTGAATCGAATTAAAATCATCGGTACCGGTACCAGGAATGGTACCAAGTACCGTCCCATATTTTTAAATTCGGTTCGGTACCGGTTCCAGTACGGTACTGGTACATGATTGAGATTTGGGAAAAACCGTTCATCCCTAGTCCAAACCCGAAACTTGAATATTGATAAAAGCGAAACCCAAAAACCGACCCATTAATATGAAAATCGTCCGTGTCCGTTCCAGTTATTTTTCGGTTCGGTCCGATCCAACGGGTTGTATGTTGATCCCTAAATAAATATTGAGTATAACAAAACTTGTAGGAGCATGTACTTGCTGAATATGTAGAAGTGCAAAACCGACAAGAACAATACAACAGACGCTCACAAAATGTGATATTCTGTTGAAATCCCAATGCTATTATATATTTTCAAATCTCTCTCTCTCTCTCTCTCTCTCTCTCTCTATATATATATATATATATATATATATATATATATATATATATATATATATATATTAACTATATTATAAAGCATATTAAATTTTTCTTGAAATTTAAGAGGTACATGCTTGAAAACATAATGTACAAATTTATTATGCATAAACAACTCATCTTTCTATGAACAAGAATTAATTATGGTAAAAAATAATTACCGAAAATATTTAAGAAAAGAAATATCAATTAACTTTTGGTTATATTTTACCGTGGAGAGAAGCTTATACTAAAAAGTAAAAAGATATGACATATGTTATCGTTTCACATTACTATCACTTCAGCAGAATTCACGATTCCAATTTTTTTTTAACTTATTTCAGCTTCGGTTTTATTCTTTTAATTTATTTTTCTTCTTTATTCATGCTTCATATTGATACTTTATAGGTAGGAATTTTATGGATTTCCAAAGATGTTTTTGGTTTTAGTGCTGAGATTATCACAATTGTAAGCCTCTACATCCCTGATTTTCTATTAATTGTTTCCATCATGACCATGCATTTTTTTATTCTTGATTATCCATATATCTATGTATATGGTGAAGTTAGTTGTGTATATGTTAAATTTTTATAGGGTGGGCCTATTCTCTTATCTTGAGTGAATTTAATGGAAAGCTTGAAGTGAATTTTTAATAAACTGCATGAGGACCGACACAATGAATATTATATATTATCTTCTCCGAAGTATTACTAGAGAGCTATTATTAAGTGTCATTCATCCATCCAACTTTTCATGGGTTGGTCGGTTCAAGCTCCTTAAGAACAATGATCTATATCAATGAATCTTTTCTCCCTTTGATATCTTTTTCTTCATAAAACATGATTATTTCTTCGTTGTTACATTTCAGTCTAAAGAGGCCTTTAGATCAATCGATATATCAAACAAAGACAATAAATAAGAACAAAAGAAATTCACGAAGAAAAACTTTCACTAAGAAAGGTAATCTCACAAAGAGATTATCGTGTGCACAAAGCGACAATTAGGGTTTGTGAAAGCGCACACATTCACAAACCTGTACAAGATAATATACACTGTTATTCTAGACAATCCCTACAATCCAGGGATATGCCAGCTAACTAATTTACGCTAACTATGGAAACAAGATAAATACAAAAAAAAAAAAAAAAAAAAAAAAAAAAAAAAAAAAAAAAAAAAAAAAACTGTTACAATGTGCTGAATAAAGATATATATACTGATCAACTGAGATGCTGATACTGATGCTAATGCTGAGTCATGCGCTGACACTGATAGACTAGTTTCAAACATCATCATATTTCAAGGTTTGACCTTACAATCTCCCCCAATATGATGATGTTCAAAACCAACTAGATTAGAACACCTCTGGACAAGAATTCTTCATACTCAGCTTCAGCTTCAATTTTAACTGGCCAGTAAGGACTGTCCAGCAACTCCTGTCTTCTGTTCAGCAGCTCCATGGCAATAAGAATGTGAAATTCTCCGGATAGATCTTGATGACTCATGCACATTTGCCTTAAGCCAACAAGGTGAGTGGTTGGAGCCTTTGGGATCTCAGTAGTTCGTTGAAAGCACATCCTCCTGTTTTTGTCGAGATAGAACATCCCGTGTTCAGGAGCTGAGATGAATTGATGCTGAACCGGATCAACACCGAGAGGAAGAGAATTATTAATCACATCAGCACCGAAGTCTAAAACCAGTACTTCTTCACCATCAACATGAAACTTGGTTCTTCGAGATCTAGGAACTGACGACCTTTGTCCTTGATACTGAGGTCGTTCTTTGGGAGCAAGATCCAAACGCTGAACCTTCTTGATCAGTAGATGAAGAGCACAAGTCAGTTCGGAAGAGTGAGCTGAGGTTTGCTTGGATGCTAGATCAAGCAGTTCCATCCATTCCGAATACCCATATCTAATCAGCTCATCCCTTTTAACAACTTCAGTATATGAGTGGTGAGGACTTTGACGAGTGATCAGCAACGTAAGGATTTTCTCGTTTCGAGGTTTAGAAGCTTTGACTTTGATGATCTTATCTCCACACATTCGACGATTATAAACATCTTCAAATCTCTTTCGATCAATCCGGTCAAGAACACTGTCAGTCTTAGGCTTGCTAGAGCTAGGAGGAGATTGAGAAGACTGAGCCTTGGAATGAAATTCCAGGAACTTCTGCATCTGAGCTTCAAATGATCCCTTAGCCTGAAGTTTATGCTGAATAAGGGATTCATCAGCTTGAGCAATGTTCTTTAGAAGCTGAGCTCGATTGGCTTCATCAAGAATTTGCTTGACTTGGTCAGGGGACATGTTCCATTCAGTGGTAAGGTTTGAAATACTGACAATGGACTTAGGTTTCTTCACAGTTGAAGAAGTATCAGTTTGAGAATGATCCAAGTCGGTATCTGCTACCTTCCGCTTTCGAGACAGCGGATGAGATTCTTCACTGGCAATGTCTGAATCCTCTCCTTGGACCGGAATGATGGGATCAGCAATAGAATCGGTTAGTATCGGATGAGATTCTTCAAGGTCATCTGAGCTTTCTTGCTGAATTGGAATGAGGGTATCAATGAAGTTCATGTCAAGAATTTGACATTCATCATCAGGTTCATCATGCTCTTCATCATGCTCACTGTCTTCAAACAATTTTTCAGTAGCTGCTGGACTATTATGCCCCGCAGAATCAGATTCAGGAATGGGGTTGGGTGATTCATGCTGAAAGATAGTGTTGTCAGCAGGTTCTGTGTCTTTCTCATTTGCCTCACCATCAGCATGATCATCAGCATCAGCATCATCATTAGTATCTCCCCTTTTTTTAGCATCATCAGATTTGGGACTAGAGGGAGGATTAAGTAAGAGAACCTCCTTTATTTGTTGAACATCAGCCTCAATGCGAAGCAGATGCTGACTCATGTCCCGAGTCAGTGACATCAGTTCAGAAAAAGCTGAAGCGGGAATTTGAACCATTGAGGTACCTGGGGCAACTGGAGAGCTAGGTTGCATCCTTGGAGAGAAGTGGTGAGCTGTTGGTGATGGATGCTCCCCCTGAGACTGATGCTCCCCCTGTGAGGGAAGCTCCCCCTGCGAGGGATGCTCCCCCTGAGATGGTTGCTCCCCCAGAGGCATGGAATCCTGTGGTGCAGAGGAGACTTTGCCAGTATCCGAGATGAGGTGATGAGAAAGTTGAGGTGAGAGATGTCCGCCATCATGATGTTCCACCTCTTGATCAGCAAGATCCATATGATTACCATCAGCACCTCCTTCATCAATGTCAGCGGTGAGAGAAGGCACCATGTATGGATTGGCAATCCATTCTCTCATCCGATCGGAGATTCCAATGTCGGTATCTAAAGGATCATCCTGATACATACGAACTGACATTCGAGGACATTGGATTGGATTCCCAGAGTGAGAAAAGTAGTCAGCAGTGAAGAATTTGTCGAATACTAGGGCAATCCAGCGTGGAAAGGGAACATGATCAGCACGTACATTTGCTCGTAGAAGCTGAACAAGCTGATCAAAGAAAAGTGCCCCATAATCCAGTCTTTTGTTGAGAAGAAGGGAGCAGACAACTTGTTGCTCATAATTGCTCAATTGGTCACCACTACGAGACTTGTGACCCACACACTTGCACAGAGCTCCAGTGAAAAACTTCCAGCCTGGGGTCATACATTGACGCAAAATAAGAGCTGATCGAGTGCCAGCCTTTGAGTGATCATAGCCCAATTGATCAAACATGCATTTACATCTTTCAATAGATGGAGGCTCAGAGAAGGGTTCGAAGATTGGTAACCTTAAAGCAGCACTGAGAAGTTCTGCGGTGATGAAGACAGAGTGTCTTCCATGGCCAATGGTTCCGATGATGGCGTTGTTTTCTTCATTAACGGTTGCAATGTAGTAGAACTCGCATACTTGTTCTGGGAAGAACTCGGATGGTACATCGCTGATTGCATATCGAAGGCGACAAGAAGCCAAGAAATTTACGAAATCATCGAGTCCAAGACCTCGATGAACCTCTGGAATGTCGGGGTTGAAGACTACATTGGTGGCCTTGATGTGAATGGGAAGAGGATGAGAGTTTGGAGCAGGAATGACCCTTCGAGAAGTTGAGGAGTATGTGAACAGAGATGCTGCCATTGGAGAGTATTTGAGAATTCTAGGGTTTTTGAGAGAGGTTCAAGATTTTTGGGAAGGAGAAATTAAACCAAGGGAGAAAGAGGTTTAAATATGGAATAAAAGGTTTTTTTTTTAAAGGTAATGATTATCTTCTGATCTGCTTGATTATCGTCATTAAGGATAACGGTGCATCGTAACAACCTGTCAGAATAGAAAATAGCCGTTTGATAAAAGAGCCATTGACAGAAGATGAAACGTCAATCAGTGTTTGCGGAAGCGCTGAGCTCAGTGTCACAAAAGTTACATGCCGAAAAAAATTCTACGTCAATTCAAGGTACAACTTGCTTAATCGGGGCTAGCAAGGAGATTGGTGCGTGTGATAGATACTAGTTACATTATCTAACCATCGGCATAGATTTTTTAGACTCTCATCAGCGTGTGTTTTGGCACACTGAATCACAGAATCAGTAAAAGATTGGTAAGAAGGGATAGTTGCATGTGATAGATCTTGGTGTTTGGATCTAACCATCGGCAAAGATTTTTAGATTCTCATCAGTGTGTGTTTTGTCACACTGAATCATGAAACCAGTGTAAGATTGGTAAGAAGGGATAGTTGCGTGTGATAGATCTTGGTGTTTTGATCTAACCATCGACAAGGAGTTTCAAGTCGTTATCAGTGTATGGTTTAATACAGTGAATCATTCAACTTTTGTTTAGAAGACTGGAAGAAGAGATAAAGATAAGAAATCAAACCTAAGTGCTCAGTAGCAAATATCATCAGTATGTCATCATCAGCACAATGTACATCAACTTATAAGACAATATCAAACATTAGCACAATTAAATATCAAAATTAATTACAAGGAAATCATTCCCAATTCTCCGATAATGTAAGCAGTTGATTGAGAATCCAGTGCTTTTGTGAAGATATCAGCAAGTTGCTCCGAAGTCTTGACATGTTCAAGAACAACTTTTCCTTTTTCAACATTATCTCTGATGAAGTGATGTCTGATCTCGATATGCTTTGTCTTTGAGTGCTGAACAGGATTTTGTGTGATCTGAATGGCACTGGTGTTGTCACAATAGATGGGAGTCTTTGAGAACTTGAACCCATAGTCGAGAAGCTGATTTTGAATCCATAAGAGCTGAGCACAGCATCTCCCAGCGGCAACATACTCAGCTTCTGCAGTTGAGATGGCAACTGATGTTTGCTTCTTGCTAGACCAGCTGATGAGATGGTTGCCAAGGAAGTGACATCCACCAGATGTACTCTTTTTGTCTAAATTGCATCCTGCATAATCTGAGTCAGTGTATCCATAAAGTTCAAATGCTGAGTCGCGAGGATACCACAGTGCAAGGTTTTGAGTTCCCTTTAAGTATCGAAAAATACGTTTGACAGCCATGAGATGAGATTCTTTGGGATTAGCTTGGAATCGAGCACAGAGAATGGTTCCAAACATGATATCAGGATGACTTGCTGTGAGATATAAGAGGGATCCAATCATTCCTCGATACAGAGAGTGATTGACATCTGTTCCAGTTGGATCAGCGTGTAGCTTATCAGTCTTAGATACTGGGGTAGAGGCTGGCTTGCAGTCACTGAGAGAATACTTAACAAGCGGGTCAGAAATATATTTACTTTGACAAATGGAAATACCTGTCTTTTGTTGCTGAACCTCAAGACCTAAGAAAAAGGTCATCTTTCCCATCATGCTCATTTCGAACCTTTGAGACATGATCTCTGCAAATTCCTTGCTCAGTGTCTCATTTGGAGAGCCAAAAATAATGTCATCGACATAAATTTGAACAAGAACCATATCTGAGCCTTTGTTTTTGATGAAGAGAGTGTTGTCGATTGCTCCTCTTCTGTATCCATTTTCAAGCAGATACGATGTCAGTGTCTCATACCAAGCCCTGGGAGCTTGCTTCAGCCCATAAACAGCTTTATCTAACCGGTACACGTAATCAGGATGATCTTTGTCCACAAAGCCTGGGGGCTGTTTTAGGAACACTTCTTCTTCTAACACACCATGAAGGAATGCTGTCTTCACATCCATCTGATAGACAATGAAGTTCATGTAGGATGCGTATGCGAGAAACAGCCTGATAGCTTCAATGCGAGCAACTGGGGCAAAAGTTTCCCCGTAGTCGATGGATTCAATCTGAGTGAACCCTTGAGCTACAAGCCTTGCCTTGTTGCGAGTGATGATACCATCTTTATCAACCTTGTTATGATAGACCCAGCGAGTTCCAGTGATAGTCTTCCCAGATGGTCTTGGGACAAGAGTCCAAACTTTGTGCCTCTCAAACTCATTCAGTTCTTCTTGCATGGCTTGGATCCAATCAGCATCTTGAAGAGTTGTGTGTACTTTATCAGGCAAGATCATTGAAACAAAGTTAACTTACATGCAAAAGTTATTAAGCACACTAGATCTAGTTCGAACACCATCATGAATATTCCCTATAATTCGATCAACAGGATGATCTCGATGTTCAATGACTGATGCTGATTCTGGAGAGATAGATACTGACACATTATCAGTTTCAGGAGAGTCTTCAGCTTCAAGGGTTTTATCAGCATCTAATGAGTTATCTGCTAATGTGGCTGTAGTATCTTGACTTAAGGAACATGGAACTGGAATGATAGGATCAGAGGAATCAGTCTTATCTTCTGCAGAAGGTGCTTCATCGAATGGACAAGAGAGAAGCTCTTGAAAGATAGAAGGAGAATGAGTGAGTTTTTCATCAGTGTATGATTCCTCATCAAACTTCACATGAATGGATTCTTCAACACATTATCTGTTCACATGAAAAACATGAAAAGCTTTTGAAATAGATGAGTACCCAACAAAAATACCTTTATCAGCCTTAGGTTCAAACTTGGATCTTGGATCACGTTGATTTAGAATATAACAAATGCATCCGAACACATGAAAAAAAGATACATCTGGTTTTCGATCTTTCAGCATTTCATATGGAGTCTTCTTGTGAATCCTATGAATTAGAGATCGATTCTGAGTAAAACATGCTGTATTGATAGCTTCAGCCCAAAACGACATAGGAAGACCAGCATGGATCATCAAAGTCCTTCCTGCCTCAATCAGTGTTCTATTTCTTTGTTCAGCAACACCATTTTGCTGAGGAGTGCGAGGAGTTGAGAAGTTTTGTCCAATTCCTTTATGATCACAAAATTCTTCAAGAGTTGAGTTTCGGAACTCAATGCCATGATCACTTCTTAGTTGCTTAACTTTAAGACCTGTCAGTGTCTCATTTTTACGAATCAGCGAGATGATTTCCTGTGCAGCCTGACTTTTCTTCTTCAAGAAAATTACCCATGTAAATCGAGTGAACTCATCAACAACCACTAGAGTATACTTATTTCCACCTAGAGAACGAACAGGAATAGGTCCAAACAGGTCCATGTGGAGTAGATGAAGAGGGACTGATATACTAGAACATGACTTGGGTTTGAAAGAGGACATGGTTTGTTTTCCTTGTTCACACGCTGAACACATCTTGTCTTTCACAATGCTGAATTTTGGGAGCCCTCTAACTAGATCTTGATTGGATATCTTGGATAGATTCTTGAAGTTCAGATGAGAAAACCTTTTGTGCCAAATCCAGCTAAGATTCGTCTGAGACTTTGAAAAGAAACATTGCATCAGTGCCTTGTCACTTGAGAACATGTCAAGAACATATATATCATCTTTTCTATTTGTTGAGAGTACAATGTTCTTGTCAGTGTTAACAACTCTTCCTTCCTTCTTTGTAAAGTGAACTTCATAGTCAGAATCACACAACTGACTGATAGAAATGAGGTTGTGTTTGAGACCCTTTACATATGAAACGTTTTGAAAAACCACGTTATTGCATTTGATGTTTCCATATCCCTTAGTGAACCCCTTTCCATTGTCTCCATAAGTGACTGCAGGACCAGTTTTCTTAACATAATCTTCCAGGAGAGACTTTGATCCTGTCATATGCCTTGAGCAACCACTATCTAAATACCAAAGATGCTCCTGACCCTGCAGTACTGAGAAACTAGTTAGAACACACTGACCCATTCGAAGATGGGTCATTCACAAAGTTATCTGATAATAAATTATAACATTCCTTAGGAAGACAATTTAAAGAGTTTGACTTAAGAGTCCATTTTTCATTCCTAACTTTAATATTTTCAGCTCTTGAGGATGATTTATCAAAAAAACATTCACTGATCTTGTGAGAGGAGTCACCACATCTGTAACAAACTCTAGTTCCAAAGTTCTTCTTGGTGAGCAAATTTTTTGATTTAACACATTTTGATATGTAGGATTCACAAATAGAGCTTTGAGTCCTTTTGTTTATCACTGAGTCACGATTGAGTTCGGTGTCATAATGAATTTGATCAGTGTTAGAGGATGAAATATCAGTATCTGATTTTGACTCATTCACAGATGGATTGCAATCAGGGAGGTGCTTGAGTTGTTCATGAACAGCATGAAACACTCCATTAGAAATAGGAAAAGCAATAATATTTTCAGTCAGAGGGGTTGGTCTAATAAGATGTGTAGGATAAGAGGTAGGATCAATTCCAGTAATTTCAACATTACATTCAGTGATACCATCAGAATTAACAGTGCAATATTCATCAATTAAACTTTGATTAATAAAAGAGTTACTGACAAACTTATTTTTGAAATTATTTTTCATTTCTTTCATGGAATAGACCTCAGATTCCTTTTCTTGTGATTTAAAAACCTTTTCAGCTTCCGCAAAATTACCCCCAAGAATTTTTTTCACAAAAATGAGGAATTTGAGCTGAGATAATATAATTGGCATTCTTATGAGATTTTGCCCAAGTGTGGAGCACAGTTTGTTCTTTAATCAAAAGATTTTTAACATCGTCAATTTCAGCAGACAAGGATGAATTTGACAAACTGGTAATTCTAAGATTTTCCTGAGTGGACTCAATAATGCTATTTTTTATGGATATATCAGTTTCAAGAAGATCAATTTGATTTTGCAAATTTCTTATGGTTTGATTTTTCTTAGAATTAATGACACCCAAATACTCAAACATTTTGATTTTTTCATTCATTGAATAGGAAACAAAGTTTTTAACCTCGTACATTGAAGAAGAGTCAATGTTGTGCTTCCTGGAATTTTCAGCATCAGACATATCAGTGTCAAAAGTACTTTTGTCTTTATCGGGAATATCCAGGTCCTCTAGTTTGACCATGAGACACTTGACTTCATCATCTGATGACTCTTCATCAGTTTTCCATTTTTCTTCTTCAGCTACAAGCACTTTATGTTCCAAATTTTCAGCCTTCAGCTTCTTAATCAACTTGTTGTACTTCTGCTTCCAGTATTCATCTGTGCCTTGTTTCTTTTGTTTACAATCCTTTGCAAAATGATCAGTGCTCCCACAGTTAAAGCACTGAGCCTTTTCTTTCTTATCAGCACCATGCCTTTTATCAGCTCCTGACCCTTTTGAGAACATTCCACCAATCTTCTTTTGAAACTTTGAGAAGTTTCGACCTGATTTTTCAAAGGTCTTCACAATCAAGGCTGCACTAGCTACAACCTTTTCAATATCATCAGCGTCAGTTTTAGATGAATCAGTGTCTAAATCACTTTCAGTGTCTGAGTCTGCCACAAATTTTTTGTTGGAGAACAAAGCTACAGAAGATTCACGCTGAGAATCCTTCATCAGTTCCTTTCTTTGAAGCTTGGATTCTTCATAGTATCGAAGATTTCCATAGAGACTTTGTAAGTCCATAGAGTTGATCTTCTCGCTGTTTTTCAGCACATCAACATGATTCTCCCAACCCGCACCTAGAGAATCCAAAAACTTTTGCACTAGAACAGTTCTATGCTTCAACTGATCTAGTCTCCGAAGATCGTTAACAAGAGTATTGAATCTGTTAAAGGTTTGAGTCAAGGTTTCACCTTTCTTAGCAAAAAAATGTTCATACCTTCGGTTAAGATCATTTATTTGAGTAGCCTTGACTTCTTCAGTTCCTTCAAAAGATACAGTCAGCGTATCCATCATCTCTTTTGCTAAGATGAAATTTTGAACCACCCCAAAGATGTTGTATGGCAATGAGTAGCTAATAGTTGCACGAGCACGAACATCCAAACCATGTTTTCTCTTGTCGTCTGCCGTCCAGTTTTCTTTTGGAGTTTTCTTCATAGTGCCATCAGGAACATTGTTTTTAAGAGGCTGATACATTGGAACATAAGGACCTTTTTCAACGATGTCCAGCATGTCTTCATCAACAGATTCCAAGGCATATAGGGCCTTTATTTTCCACATAGCAAAGTTAGTTTCATCGAAAGGAGATATTTTAGCAGAAGGATGATTTGACGAGTTTGATGAAGAAGAAGATGAAGCCATTTGTTTGATAAAAGAAACCTGCTCTAATACCAATTAAAGAGGCCTTTAGATCAATCGATATATCAAACAAAGACAATAAATAAGAACAAAAGAAATTCACGAAGAAAAACTTTCACTAAGAAAGATAATCTCACAAAGAGATTATCGTGTGCACAAAGCGACAATTAGGGTTTATGAAAGCGCACACATTCACAAACTTGTACAAGATAATATATACTGTTATTCTAGACAATCCCTACAATCCAGGGATATGCCAGCTAACTAATTTACGCTAACTATGGAAACAAGATAAATACAAAAAAAAAAAAAAAAAAAAAACTGTTACAATGTGCTGAATAAAGATATATATACTGATCAACTGAGATGCTGATACTGATGCTGATGCTGAGTCATGCGCTGACACTGATAGACTAGTTTCAAACATTATCATATTTCAAGGTTTGACCTTACACAGTCTATGTATTATTTGGAAAGTTTATTTTTTCAGGTTGAAAATCAGTTTCTGAACCATCTCGAGTAGCTTCTTCCTCTAGAAAAAAAATTTACTTTGGACCAATATGTTAAGTAGTACACGACAAAACAAGATGAATTATGCTTAGTGTGTAATCAACTAATGTTTATTGGACAAAAATGCATTTTCTTTTGTTCCGCCCGTTTCTTTCTATATCTCATCGTTCCATGAGATATGATTTTCCTCCTTCTCCTTATTATTGAAAATAGTCCAAGATAATTCGTCATAGATGGAACCTTCAAAACATTCTCTGAAAAAAGCTTCAATTTTTTTTAAGTTTTTTTATAATTAATTTCTAATCATCTTCTGTGGATTCAATGTAGAGAAACAATTTATATTATCTTAAATTGGGTATGATGTTTGTCCAAAGGTCGGGAATGTAATATTTCTTACATAATAGTTAGAAAATTTGTAGCCATTGAAACATTCAAACAACATTTTTTGAAAAAGAAAAAACCCTTCGTTAAAACAATAATAATTGTCGTCGCTGTTTTGCGCATGTTCACACCTATATATATATATATATATATATATATATATATATATATATATATATATATATATATATATATATATATATATATATATATATATAGATATATATATATATATATAGAGAGAGAGAGAGAGAGAGAGAGAGAGAGAGAGAGAGAGAGAGAGAGAGAGAGAGAGAGAGAGAGAGAGAGAGAGAGAGAGAGAGAGAGAGAGAGAGCTAAATGCATATAAGTTAGTTAGCTTTGTAACAAAAAGGAACATAAAATTATGTCAAAATTCGCTCAATTTTAACATTTTAATGTCGTTGTTTTTTAAAAATATGGTTAGTTTTTAATTTTGAATTTTAAGTCAATTTTAACCATTAAATCGTTTAAAGTTTGAAAATTTATTGTTTGTTGTATGTGTCGAATGAATAAATTGAATGAATATATTACCATAAATTACCCCATAAAGATGCAATACTACATACAATTGTATTTTTTTTATTCTTAAATAACAAAAAAAAAAAAAAAAATTCCAAACACAATCAATCACACAGTAGTCATAACTAGGGGTGTTTACGGTGCGGTTTGATACGGTTTATCCTCAAAACCGCAAAGCGCACCGCATATACGGTTTATTATTTTCGGGAACTGCAAACCAGACCGCAAAGATAATAAACCGCGTTATGCGGTGCGATTTTGTGCGAGCGGTTTTGCGGTTTTGGTGCGGTTTATGCAGTTTCATAAACATAAATATTAAATTTAGTTTTAAACATAATAAGTGTGTAGTGCTTTATATTCTATGAAGAAAAAATTAATTGTCTGTATAAACATTTTCTTTCTGCATAACATCAAAATATTTTACAATATTTTAAAATTATAATATGAACTTATGGTACTGTAAACATACATTTTTGATATAGTTAGTTTCCCATTTCGACTCATGTTTATCAATCGAAATCTCATAAATATTATTAAGGGTATTAAAAGTGTTTAACATCTACTTGAAATGAGAGAGAGACTATATGACGCTCATTCATATAAATTATCAAATCAAAAGAATTTACACTTATTCCACTAAAAAAGAACACACAAAACAATTTAGGGTATATATAAAACTACGTGATTTTACGACCACAAATGCATAAACAAAATACAGTCAACATTAAATTCGTGAATGGTTATGAACTTTAGTTGTATGTGATATTCAATATATAATCATAATCTAACATCAGTAAAAATAATATAATATAATAAAGAATACCATATGTGTTTAAATAAGTTTGTAAAACATAAGCTTGCAAGGTCCTATCAATAATGATCAAACGAAAATTAAAACGTGCAAGGGATCTTGTAATTGTTGATTTTGAGGGGGGCATGCAAAAAATGAAAATGGGTCCCTAAATATATTTTTTATATATAAAAATAAAATACATTAATACTAAGATAAGTAGATATGTGTTATAATAACAATAAAAAAAAATGAAAGATTATATGATATATAGTCCTACATGGGTATATTAAATTTAAACTTATGTATGTGTATATATATATAAAAAAAATGGCTTCTTAATGACGTGGACCAAAGACGATAGTTATCGCCACTTTAGTTTGAAGTACATGTTCCCGTGTAGAAAGCTTCTCTCACAATCTGTTAGGGTTTTCCATTTTTTGCGACGTCTTATTTTAACATCTTTCAGGCGATGAGGCCAAAATGCAGTTCTTGTTGTCGTATCCAAGACCTCCCTCA